>NW_020525574.1:5000-305000 GCF_003368295.1 Carassius auratus | reverse complement strand
ACATCGGCCTGAGGAAGAGAGGCTTTCTCTCGCTGACAGCCGAACTCCTCGGCCTTCTCCAGCACACGCCGCTCCTCTGGGCTCCCTGAGTAAATAACAGTTTCAGATGAAAACAGATCCTGGTTGTGTGATATTTCTGTTACATTTTATGTCCAACAGCAACTTCTCTCACCTTCAGGGAACTTGTATTGATCAGTGATGTCTCGACGTCCATCGTGCAGCACGGCTTTGGTCAGCACCATGCGGCCCACGTGAGTTTGATTCACCTTCACTACTTCCAGAGTGCCGTCTTTTTGTCTACGATAAAAAATCACGTCACTGTTCACCTGTAGAAATAAAAATAATAAGCGAGATGTACAGACATGTATTTATCTCTGAAATTAGAAACTGAAAAAAATAGATTTACACAGATTTTGTCATATTTGAGTCTTTAATCCTCAGAGACTCAATGCACTGTTAAACGAATGCAAGAAATGTAGTCAACATCTGAATGTTTTCTGTTACTCTATCTATACTTTCTAAACTTTCTAAACAATCACAGCACAATTAGACAGATTTGTTTGGAGTGAATTTGGGATTTTGGGTTGCAATGATGAGTTTTCAAGGTTGCAATCCTATATTCTTTGACTTTCTAAATTTCTCTGACATTTGGATGTGTTCTGGATCTCTAAGCTTTCCTCTGCTACTTTCTGAAGTTTTATCTCACTGATGCGTCACCTGAAAAAGCATATGTTAATGTTAGAGTATATTTTGGCACTCATTTGTTTCATTGGGCCACACTGAAAATCATTTGAAGGATTTGTTTCTTTAGTTTTACTGATTGGGCCTTGAATAAAATAATGCAAAAAATAACTACTTTTGCTTGTCTGCATTATTCAGAAAAAAAGTATTTTTTTCTATACTTTTTTCTAATGTTTCTATCATATAAAAAAAAAAAAAAAAGATTTTTTTACCTCAGCAAACACAAAAGGGGCATCAAATGGGTAGCAGATCTGGCCGTGTTTTACAGCAGCTACTGATGCAGGTCCACACCTGAACATACCTGACAGAAGACCAGCCCCATTAACACCAGATAACAACAAAGATACTGTGTGTGTGTGTGTGTGTGTGTGTGTGTGTGTCCTACCATCACTCGTCTCCTGAGGAGTAGCATCCACAACCTGCCATCCTCCGAAACCAGGAGGCAGATCAGACCTTGCCATGAAGCACTCGTTCCAGCAATGATAATTCCTACAGATGAAGATAGAGCAAGTCATCCTCAATGGAAGCTTGTTCCAGCAACAGAATAATAATTAAGACAAGATAATTATGACCTTCTGTCTCACAATTGTGACCACAATTGTTTTATATATACATAAAGGCAGAATTGTGGGATATAAAATTAGAACCGTGAGACATAATAATATAAACATACATAAATTGTGAAAAATATATAATTGTGATATAAGGAGTCGAAATTTCAAAGAAATTTGAATCGTGAAATACAAACTCAGAATAGCGTTTAGTTATTTGTTTATTTATTTCCCATGGCAGAAACAAGATTCTGTAATCCACTGCATAAAAATCAGCTCTTTAAAAAAATTTACAATTTACATCACGACCTCATGTTTCTGATTCCATAAAACATCACAAACCAGATGGAGTCCTTGGTGCGGTTCCGGTCCAGTTTTCCGTTTTCGTCCAGGACGATGTCCATCTTCAGGTTTCCGTCATTGTCGTGAGCAGAGAAGAAGTTTGTCACGACCCTGGCGGGGATCCCGAGACATCGCAAGACTGTGGGGAAGGAGAAGTCAAATCAGATTTGGATCCTGTTGATGAATGTGAATGCCCTGTCCTGCTTCTCACAGGTGTTGAAGACAGCAGCGTAGACCCAGCACTGGGCGTAGCAGACGGGTGTTCCCCTGCTGCCGGCGTAGTCCAGGAGGATCTCCACGCTGCCGGTCCAGGACGTCGGCGGGACACCGTATGTGTAATCACCACTCCAGTTCCCCACCAACACGCCGTCGTCATCACGTGAGTTCAGCTGTTTGGAAACAGGGCAGAGGTGAAGTCAACAGGTTTATGAAAGCTGAAAAAGATGTGGTTTCAATAATAGCACACATCCTATAACATCATGTGAAATTTTTTTATAAGCTGTGTGTTTTTAGTATTAAACACTTCAACTTTGTGCACAAATAACATGATATTCAAAAGTTATATTAAAAAAAAAAAAATATATATATATATATATATATATATATATATATATATATATATATATATATATATATATATATATTTTTTTTTTTTTTTTTTTTTTTTTCTAACCATAAAATTCTAAAGTACACACATTTAGACAACAGACAAAGACAAAGCTGGGGTGCAGTCAGACTGTTTAAAGTTTTTAAAAGAAACATTATAACAATTTAAAATAACAGTTTTCTATGTGAATATTTTTTTAAATATAATTTATTCCTGTGATGCAAAACATTAATCTAGTCTTCAGTGTCACATGATCTTCAGAAATCATTCTAATATACTGATTTGCTGCTCGAGAAACATTCCTCAATGAATGGAATCTTCTAAAGAACAGAATTAATTTTAAATAGAAATATTTTAAAATAACAGTAACATTATAAAACAGTTTTAACCCTCACTTTTGATTAATTTATCATTGAACAATCTAAAATTGTTCATTGCTATAAAAGTGTGACAACATTTTTAGTCCCAGTCTGGCACAGTGAAGCACAGTTCCTCATAACACGGTAAAAAATTAAAATAAAAATAGTTCTGGAAATAGTTATCGTAGTTTCTCACCATGGCTGAAGCGACACGGGTCACTTTAATGACATCCCCACGGTTGGACAGCGGCATATCTGCTTTTATCCATAATGAACAGACAGGCATCCAGGACACCAAACTCAAACTAAAAAAAAAAAAAAAAAAAAAGCAATTTGCAATATTTTTCTATTAGTAAATATTTTATTATAGACTTTTAGCTCTAATTATTACGGATGCACTATATACATTTTTTTTTTTAGTTTATCAGTATATAGGTCAGTATTTTACCATTTTAACAACTTTGCATGCTAATTTTTCCTTTTTTACATTTAGATTACCATTGACATTATTATTCTTTAATTTATTATAAATCATTAATTAATCCACAACATTTTTTTACCAATGTTTTTGAGTGAACGCTGCCAAAATGATCCACAAATAATGTGTTTTTGTTTTGTTTTTAACTCAAAAAAATTGGTGCATACTAACTGAAAAAAAGAAGAAGAAGAAGAAGAAGAAAAATCAAGTTGACAAAATAACTGAATCAAAGATTTGGTGATAATGCAGTATAATGTGAGATTTACAAGCAATTTCTAAACGGCTGGTGATTTTTGTGATGTAAGTTCCTCACACCTGTCCGTAGTTCCATGCACGTTCAGACACATCGTCATACGCTCCATGATAGATGATGCCCAGCTCATTCATAACACACTCTTCACGCTCCTCCTCATCATCCAGGAACACAGGATCAGCTTTCAAAACACATCACAATTTAAAGAGATATGCTGAGAATGCGTATGTTAAGATAGTGTATATATTGTGATAGCTTCTCCTAGAAAGGAAGGAACGTCAGACCTGGTGACCACGGGTTGAAGAGGATGTAGATGTCTGATTTCGGGTCCCTCCTGGTCCTGCGAATACCGTAGGGGGTCACCACACCGATGAATAGCATGTATTTTCCTACAATGCACTCTGGTGAGGTTGTGATGCCCATTGTGACGACATTGTCATTGGTCTCTACGATCCGGCCTCTCCAAACACTCTGACGCTCCTCAGTGGGGAAAACGGGAATGTAGGTGCCCTTGCTGTACTGAGGACTCGGCCCTAGTGCACAACAACAACAACACCTGATCACAAGGCAAGGTTTAGCATTAACAGATCATGATTGTAGGTTGGTATGATGCCTCTTCTGCTCTCCAGTGCTGCATTTATTTGCTGAAAAACACAGCAATGTTGTGAAATATTGATACAGTTTAAAATAATTGTTTTCTATTTGAATATATTTCAAAATATAATTTATTACTGTGATCAAAGCTACATTTTCAGCATCATTCCTCCAGTCTTAAGTGTCACATGATGCTTCCGAAATCATTCTGATATACTGATTTGCAGCATTATGTGTTGTAATATTTTTTGTGGAAATCATGACTTATTTGTTTTTCAACATTCGTTGATGAACAGAAGTTTCAGAAGAACAGAAACCTTCAGAAGCATTGTACATGTCACTTTTTTATCAACTTAATGCATCTTTGAATAAATAAATAAAAAATGGTTATCATACTGACCCCACACAGTCTGTTCTGTAGGATTACTCACATGGTGTGTATTTGTCCGTTTGTAAACTCTTTTTCCAGTAAAAAGCACCTTACACAACTTTAGATCCTTAAGATCGCGTGCTCAGTTTCCTTAAATATCAGTGCCCAGATGTGCATGTGCATTCACAGCTGGATGTGGTAAATATTATCAGGAAAATGAGAAGTGCACTAAAGGGAAGTGTGCCAACGAGAAGGGAAAGTGATGATGGCAGAATAAATGGCATCTCTTGTGAAATTTAAGTGTCGAATACATGCTGAAGATGCACACTGAATTACATTTATTGCTGTGCTGGACAGTTTTTCTCCTTAAATACATTTTAAGTATTGCAAAAAGTGGGAAACTGATAATTTTAAAAAAAGGAACATGCGGTGAAAAAAAATGGTGTGTGGTATGCCTCTAAAACATCGAAAGACATTTGGTTTATCAATTTGAGTGACGTGTACTAGATTTAAACTCATAAATGATTCACTTTGAAACTCACATTGAAGCTCACCTGAACAAGAGACTCACCTATGACAAACTCAACCGCAAACTTGTCTTGGGCCGGTTTGTAGGGTCGATCGAAGGTGATCTTGATCTGAAACTCCTGAGCGCGCCGCACGATGAGGAGTTCGCTGGAGTACAGGTGCGTGTGGTGCGCTTGTTTATTCATCTCATGAGGTCCCTTGAGAACATTCACATCCCAGATATCAAGAAACTCTGAGGGTCAGAAACATGACTGTCAATGCATCAGAGGCTCGGCTGTAAATCAACCTGTTTACAATCAATAATCAACAGGAACAGCCCTCTCACACAGGATGCATCTCATCCCTTTATCTCTGGGGGTTTGAAGGGGACAGGATTCACGAAAGTCAAGTTACAGTTTCCTGCAATAAATGTTATCACTGGGACAAGAGCTCTGTGTTCTCTGGTGGAGACAGTTAATATGGAGGAAATGGTCTTGAGAGATCAGGAAGCTTGTACCAGCTTTTTGACTAGATAAGACCAAGTTAGCAAATTATTCAGTAAATAAAACCACTCCTTTAACTGTTGCAAACCCTAAACATATGGGTCTCTCACAGGAATCGGCACCGATTAACTATATATACTGTATTAGAAGTTAAGCTTCTATTACAATATTCTCTTTTTTTAAGTTTACACTCACATATACATATGTTCATTGATTTGGGATAAACTGAGATCAGTTTTAAACAGATAAAAGGCTATAAATAATATGCTGTATTGCAATAAAGTTACGGCAAAAATATTCAACTTCAAAACATTTTTGAATATATATATATTTTTAATTACATAATTACATTTTATAAATCACACAAAGGCACAGCAAATATTAAAGATACTTCCAAAATGTATTCTATATAAATACTATGACAAGATTGAAAAAGAAAATAGCACTTTATGGTTAGTAACTAAACATTTCTATTGCCATTTTGCAAGGCTGTAAATATTTAGTAATGATGGCTAATACTTAAGAAAAAAATCATCTTCCACATGAAATAAAAAGGTAAAATGTGCACATTTTCTCTGTCTCACCCTTAAGCGGTGGTGGTCCTCGGGGCAGTAACATGAAGGGCTCGAACTCCTCCACTTTCCCCTCCTGTTGATTGGAGCTGACTTTGGCTCCTGCGGAGCGCCCGCGGTGGGACACTTGTTTGGGGCGTGGGGCGGCCGGTGGGGCAGCAGGGGTCGGGGTCGGGGTCTCTCGAGCCTCTTGATCAGCCATGACAGGTACTGGTGCGGTGACCACTTAAACTGCAGCGCTTCAGAAACAACACAGACATCATGATGCACACAACACATTCTGTACAGTCTATCATCATAAAGAGTATTATTTTGTTTACACATGCCTGCATTTTTATAAACTGGCTGCTACACAGGAATCTGTTTTGCATTAAGGATGTAGTATTGAAGTTTTATTGCAGGATTTTGTCTTCTGTTAATTTATTGCCATATGGAGATTCCGATGTGGAAACATCAGCTATTCTGTCCTGGTCATTCTTCAGAGCTTTGTCTTTTCTTTATGGTCAAATCCATAAAATTGTGATTTATTAAACTATTAAAATTGCTGAAATTACTAATTAAAAAAATACATAAATAAATAAAACCAGAATGACTGTGTGTGTGTGTGTGTGTGTGTGTGTGTATCTGTGAACACAAACATGTGGGAAAAGTGTGGGTTTTTAAACAACACCTCTTTGGATATCTCAGTACTCCAGGAGCGGATCAAATTAAAATCCAGGCTAAATGTCCATCCAATAGCATTTCCTGGCATTTAAATGTGGAAAACGTATTTTTATGATAGGCTGCACAATGTCTGCTTTTACGCTGGCAAAATGTTTCACCGCAGACACACACAAACACCTGTGTGATGGATTACATAAAGGGCGTCTCCTTGAATGAGGTGTGAAGTTTGAGGAGATGTTTGGCCCACCGGAGCAGTGAGTAACTTCAGGAACACAGTGAGGTCTCTGTTCACATTTAAAAACACTGCTGATCTCACTTTTCCACACTTAACCACTGGCGAACCAGATGGATTTAAAAAAAAAAAAAAAAAGTCTATTAAGATTTAGTTTTCTGTGTTTACCGCATCGATATAAAACAGATGGTGGCACATATTAAAATAGTTACGTTTTGCAAACTACACAGAAAATTGGCTCTGCATGTAAACACTTACAGAATTAGTTCAACAAACATGCATCTGCAAACTCAAATTTGCACTTAAAACTAAATACACCAGTCACTTAATATAACTGCAACAATCAAACAGTTATACATTATCTTTACAAAAAAAATAACATGTCCTTTGCAATTATCAGATCCCCCTTTACACATTTTTGGTGAAGAGCATATATTTTATACACATGAACATACAACTATCACAAAATGTAAGTTTAAGGTAAGTGGATAATTGCAAATATAGGCTACATTTTTTTTTTTTTTTTAATATCTGAAAGATTTTCTTCACAAGGAAATTAATACTTCTATTTGACAAGTGTGCATTAAATTGATCCAAAGACATCTTTAACATTACAAAAGACGTCTATTTCAAATAAAAATTAATAAAATGTATAACGGTTTTCACCAAAACATGAATGTTTTCAACATTGATAAATATAATAAATGTTTCTTGAGCAGTAAATCAGCATATTAGAAGGATTACTGATGGATCGTGTGACACTGAAGACTGGAAGAATGATGCTGAAAATCCAGCTTCGCATCACAAGAATAAATATAATTTTGATATATCTTCAAATAGAGAACAGTTATTTTAAATTGCAATAATATTTCACAATATTTCTGTATTTTTTATCAAATAAATGCTGCCTTGGTGAGCACTTAAAACTTTTAAACAATAGTTGAGAATTTCCATCTTCCAGTATGAACTGTATATTATTGAACATGTTAAGATGCACTAACCTGGTTTATTTTGAGATAGAAAGGTGGCCCTGGTGTGCAGACACTGGATCCTGGAGTCTGGGAGAACGTCAGGACAGTTTCTGCCTTCATTTATACATAGGGCTGGAATAACACTGTGTATGTGAGAGCAGCATCACACGGGGGTGTGTCTATGCAGATTAGCTCTATAAAAGCACAGGGTGTGCATGTGTGATATTAGAGTGGAAGTGCAAACTACCGCGTTTGTATGGCTTGTGGTGAACAGAAATGTAACCGAATAAAGACACAAGTGTGGAATGTGTCATGTCCTTCTCTTCCCCCTGGCCAGAGCAGATTTAAAGGCATAGTTCACCCCAAAATGCCTCACCCTCAGACCTGTAAATGAGTTTGTTCCTTACTCAGAACAGATTTGGAGAATTGTAGCATTATATCACTTGCTCATCAATAGATGCTCTGCAGTGAATGGGTGCCGTCAGAATGAGAGTCCAAACAGAAATCACAATAATCCACACCACTCCAGTCCATCAGTCAACATCTTGTGAAGACAAAAGCTGGATCTCTGTATGAAATAAATCCTTCAATTAGATGTTTTAACTTTAAACCTTTGCTTCTGGCCTAAATCTGAGTATATAATCCATAACGCTTAACTGATTAATGGATTGTTTACTTTCTGTACATCTCTTAAAACCATGATATGCATAAAGACACTGATTCAAGACATGCTTTGAGGGATGCAGACATCAAGGTTTCTTTGGTTTTACAAAGCGTGCATGTAGCAAAACAGCAACTTTCAAAACTGCCTGTGACGGGCCATTGTGGCGCCATGAAAACTGCTATCAAATCAGTCAAATTCACTCAAATCATCATTCACTCGAATGAGCTACTTTTTCCTCAATTCCAGTCCTGACAGATGTTCTACATAGTGTATTTGTAAGGCAGAATATCTAGGGATAGAGGTTATTACAGACAAAATGTCCAATTATTACTTTCCAGTAAACATCCTTACTGCAAGAGGAAAAAGATGTTGCATAAGATATTAATTTATCTGAAATCAATTTGTTCCACTCTTAAATGACTATTTATTGCATGGCATTATAGATCTTCTGGGCAGTTTGAGTCATTGCTTCAGGCGTTCTATATGGAAACATCTTGTTTTGCCAAAATTTCTAAGGGGAAACATGATGTTCGGACCCCTTTGGATGCTTTGGGAGAGTATGAGTCACAGGCATGAGCTCACCTTTAGATTGAGCAGAAGCACTGGAGAACAGGCAACTTTCTTTCACCATGAACTTTAGCGCAGAAGATGTAATGCCTTGGTACAATAAGAGAGCTTGTCAAAGCTGATTAACAAGCAAGTCAAATCTAGTTGCATAACACAGGTTGGACACAGTCTACAGCTTATAAATGGGCTTTTCATGAAAATGTTTGGTGGGACTAGCAGGTCATACATGTGTGTGTTTTATCTGTTCAAGATACTACCCCTGATGCATTTGACAGAAATGAACCTTCCTGAGCATCAAATAATGACATCAAGTAAGTTAATGCAAATATGACATGAGCAACAGTGACCACAAGGCTCCTCTTTGATTTCCGCTATACCCATGCAAGCAGTAGATGGTGCTTCCTGTGCAAACCACAGGTTAGTCACGTGATCAAGCTTCCACGTTCAGCGCTTTGTTCCGCTCTACTGTTGCTCCATGCATCGGTAGGAAGTCAGTCGCTTACGTTTGAAAGTTACTGAGGTGTAAAACAATGTCTATGTCAAAAATATAGCTCAGAAAGAAGAACCAAGGAAGACGAAGACAGACAGACAAAGATGGAATTGCAGAGAGAGGATCCCTCATTCTTGGGTGAGAGATGTATTATCATGATTCAAGTAGATGTGTAACATATACGGACATGCACACAAATGTGGAAACATGTCTGAATAATTGCATTAGACAAAATATCAAAGCAAGTGTTTGTATCTACATATCTAAAATGCTGTAGGACCTGTATCACCACTAATAATAAACCAACACAAAATATCACAATACTGTCCTCATTTTCAAAACTACTCTTGTTACAGCATTTCATACTAGGCTTTTATCAAATGTTTAGGTTTTAATGTTTGTTTGTACTATAGTTCTTGAAATAAATGACAATAGCTTTGAAATTTTGTCATCCAATGCAATAAAATTCAGATATTTTTCAGTATAGCTTAGGTCTGTACATACCTTTTGGGGCAAATTTGGAGTAATCCAGGCCTTGTCTCACTAGAAAGACATGACATCTTGGGATACAAATGTCCACACTTCATTCATATTACTCTCTCTCTCTCTCTCTCTCTCTCTCTCTCTCTCTCTCTCTCTCTCTCTCTCTCTCTCTCCGTGTGTGTGTGTGTGTGTGTATCCACAATTGATCAATTTATATATACAAACCCGACTCCAAAAAAGTTGGGACACTGTACAAATTGGGAATTAAAACAGAATGCAATGATGTGGAAGTTTTTAAATTTCAATATTTTATTCAGAATACAACATAGATGACATATCAAATATTTAAACTGAGAAAATGTATAATTTTAAGGGAAAAATAAGTTGATTTTAAATTTGATTGCATCAAAACATCTCAAAAAAGTTGGGCAAGGCCATGTTTACCACTGTGTGTCATCCCTTCTTCTTTTTATAACAGTCTGCAAATCCAGTATGGTTTTCTGGCCTTGACCCTTACACACAGAGATTGTTCCAGATTCTCTGAATCTTTGGATGATATTATGCACTGTAGATGATGATAACTTCAAACTCTTTGCATTTTTTCTCTGAGAAACTCCTTTCTGATATTGCTCCACTATTTTTCGCCGCAGCATTGCAGGAATTGGTGATCCTCTGCCCATCTTGACTTCTGAGAGACACTGCCCTCTGAGAGGCTCTTTTTATACCCAATCATGTTGCCAGTAGACCTAATAAGTTGCAAAATGGTCCTCCAGCTGATCCTTATATGTACATTTAACTTTTCCATCCTTCGGATGAGATGTTAAACCGAGGTCCTGACTCTCTGTGGTCATTAAAAATCCCAGGATGTCTTTCGAAAAGAGTAGAGGTGTGACCTCGGCATCCTGGCTAAATTCACCCTTTGGCCTCTGACCATCATGGCCTCCTAACAATCCCCATATCTGCTGATTGGCTTCATCACTCTGTCTCCTCTCCATCAGTAAGCTGGTGTGTGGTGGGCGTTCTGGCACAATATGGCTGCCGTCGCATCATCCAGGTGGATGCTGCACACTGGTGTAAGCGCTTTGAGTGCTTAGAAAAGCGCTATATAAATGTAAGGAATTTTTGTTCCAACTCTTTTGGAATGTGTAGCTCTCATAAAATCCAAAATGAGGCAATATTTGGCATGACATTTCAAAATGTCTCACTTTCAACATTTGATATGTTATATTTTGTATATATATGGACTAAGTACAGTACAGTTTGGGGTTGATAAAATGTTTTTAAAAGATACTTTTTTATGCTCACCAGGGCTGAATTTATAAGATAAAAAATCTTAAAGTAAAAACAACAATATTGTGAAATATTATTACATTTTAAAATAACTGCTTTCTATTTAACTATATTTCAAAATGTAATTTATTTCAGTGATGCAAAGTTGAATTTTCAGCATCATTACTCCAGTCTTCAGCGTCACATGATCCTTCAGAAGTATTTATAATATGCTAATTTGCTGCTTAACCCTTGTGTGGTGTTCATATTTTTGTTACTCAGCCATTGTCCGTAGATCTGGTGAACCCGCTGCATATTGTGGTTTTTAATTCAACACAATCAAAAACTGTATGTTAAAATACTCAACAGATGTTTTCTTCATCCCAATTACAAGCAACATAAACAGCATATATGGTTAATATTTGCCCCTTTAAACTTTGTGAGATCACATTTATGAATTGACATGTTACAACCTTGTGCGGAAACGGGAGGGGAAGAAACACAAAACTCACACTTACACTCACACTCTCACAGTCTATCTCTCTCACACACACACACACACTAATAGCAGTGGTCCAGTAGACCCGGACATCCTGTATGTAGGGGGGTGTACAGTGTGCATTCTCACTTTTGATCAATTTAATGCATCCTTGGTGAATAAAAGTATTACTTTCTTCTCCTTGCATTAAAACCAAACATTACCTTTCTCTCTCAGACAAGAGGCCACAGGCAGTTGAGGCCAATGGAGGAAGTTTGAGTCACCAGCTGTCTTCACTTCCTGAACTTCGCTTGGTTTTACTAGGCCGCAAAGGTGCAGGGAAAAGCTCAGCGGGAAAACACCATCCTAGGCCTGGCGGGAGGGTTTGAGACGGGCAAACCGACCGAGGAGTGCGTCAAGAGGCGAGGCGATGTGGCAGGAAGGCGTGTTACGGTTGTGGACACCCCAGGCTGGGAATGGTACTATTCAGTGAACGGGACTCCTGGTTGGGTGAGGAGAGAAACAAAGCGAAGCATGTCCTTGTGTCCACCAGGTCCCCACGCCGTGCTTCTAGTGGTGCGATCCTGTACTTCAGTGACAGCCGACTACCATCGGCAGATCGAGGAGCATCTGGAACTGCTGGGCAAAGCGGTGTGGGATCACACGCTGGTGCTGTTCACACGAGGGGACGAACTGGGCTCCCTTTCCATCGAACAGAGGATTCGAAACGGCGGCAAGGCCTTCCAGACGCTCCTGGAACGGTGCGGGAACCGGTTCCACGTACTGGAGAACAAGCGGCGTGCTGATGATGGATCACAGGTGAGGGAGCTGATGAGGAAGATGGAGGAGCTGGTGGAGGAGAGAAGAGGGAGGCATTATGAGACGGATCTGCTGCTTCTGGAGCTGGAGGTGGAGAGCAAACGCAGGGCTCGAGAGAGGAGGAAGAAACAGAGGCTGATGGAGGCGCAGACGCACAGAGGAACCATCAGAGCCATGCTGATGAGTGAGTACACTGTGAAAAGTGTTGTTCTTCCTTAATGTTTTTATTAATGTATATAATATTAAAGAGCCAGTGAGATGAAAATTCTAAGCTTCCTATCACTGTTTATAAGTCCTGTACATTAGGTTTAAATCCATCCAAGGTTAAAAAACATTGTCATTTTGTCAAAATATCATTTTAAAATTACCTCAATTCTCACAGATCCCCAAACGGTTCGCGCGAAGCTGTTCAAAAGATTCATTTTCCTTGAACCACACGTTTCGGTAGCATACTGTGTTCTGATTGGTCAACTAACATAGTTTTGATTGGTTGTTCCGCACACACCTCCACGGTAAACTAAGCGTTAGCATCTGTTTGGGGTGAATTATGTCTTATTCCTCTCACCGCGAAGCAAACAGTAAAATAAAAAACTTGGAACAGTCTCGCTGCTTTTTCTTCTGTGTGGGTGTAATCAAGCCGCGCGCTTCAGTTTGAATCTGAATAGCGCGTTCAGCGCGGGGGCGTGGTCACATTAGATATAATGAAGGGAGACATGAAAAACAGACATCGCGTTGTTTTCATATGGATTACTTTATCACAGAATATCTGTTAGCAGCACTTGTTTAGTTTTAAAGTAGACATGTCAAGCTTTCTATAGATATCTCTCTCATGTCTCTTCGTTGAGTATTCACAGAGTTACACTTCATTTTAATGACGTGTTTGTACATGACGATCAGCAGAGACAAAGGCTGCAGGCAGCACACATACTGATAAGACGCTCGGGAGAAAACAGACACATAACTTCATAATCATACTTCGCGTTGTGATTCGGAGATGCTCGTTGTTCTAAATAAAGTTGGTAATGAACCATCTTTTATGGCCAAACGCTTTGAAAATCCCGCTGTATACTCACCGAGATTAGAAAAGCAGTCATCAGTGAAATGTTGTGAACACAACAAAAGGGATTTGTTGTACTGCTCTGGTATTGTGGTGAAAATGAATTTTAGCCATTGGTTCTTCTGATCTTCATTCTTTGGCAGTGAAAATAAAACAAACGGTCTCCTCGACATGATGCTCTCACAACAACCAGAGCGTCTGTGTGGGGGGGTGGGGCAGGTCGGAGTTCCATTTCTCCCAAGACGGTGGGCGGAGATTATTATGCAAAGTGTTTCTAGTGACGTACATAGAGATGGGCAAAAGATTTGAAATCTATAACGACTCGTTTCAGCGATTCAGAGACGACTCCTTACTTTAGAAGCCAATAACTTTATAAATCGTGTACTTTTTGGTTTAATTACTTTGCACATTGTTTACACTGATGGACAGCTACATCATACACTCTAATACATGTAATTTTTGATTTCCCATCTGTGTGGCTCTTTAATATAAAGTCTCAATGACTCGGACAGAGGATGAAGGTTCAATCAAGATACATTTACGTGAGAAGCAAAGTGACGTAAGCTTTTAAGCCTAAAAATTTATTCAAATAAACTCAATTTATGCTTAAAAAAAAACATAATGGCCAGTGGGGTAACAACCTCATTTTTCAACAGTGCCATGTATCTTGATTAAAGGATGTTTATATAACTGTACTGGAAAATAAGACAAGAGCGTGACTTTAAAATGCATTTAATGCAGCACGGACAATCTTGTATCTGATAGTATTGTGTAAATGTATTTGCAGAAGTCAGAACTATTTTCTAACTGTGAGTTTCAGGTTCTTGCATAAATGTCTCTTGAGAAAGGACACTGAACAAAATGACAAGTTTCCAACTCCTACACTTCTGACAGCAATGAATTTTATATTAGAGCAGAGCATAGCTACAAAAATGTATATTCACTTTAGAAATTACTTTTATTAATTTTCATGACTTTTCCAGCCTTTGTAAACAACAATTTAACATTTCCTAATCATGAGAATCCTGGTGGAAGTTATGCACAATGCTTTATTTATTTATTTTTTCAACTGCTTACACATATTTTAAAAGTTTTGCCTCTTTTTTCAAAACTTTACACACGAATCAAAGAATTGCACACAAAAACTGCATAATGCCTCACATCTGCATATAAAAAATATAACAAACACTTCTCAAAAGCAAACATTTGCATTTGTTTGTTGTGTTTTGAAAAAGTGTCTTATGACATTGAAAACTGAGTCAAAGGCAGAAATTAGCATATGGTTTTGCAGATTTGGTGTGTGCTTCTGCTGTTTCAGTGTCAGCTTTCAGAAACTGTGTGAAAAGTTAAGATTTTGTGTAAGCAGTTGATAAAAACTGTAACTTTCAGAATCCCTTACATTTATTGAAACAACTGCATTTTCAGGTTGTGAGGTTGAACATTGCCATTTCAATAAACATTAATCATTTTGAAAGCTTTGGTTGAGTGCAGGGCAGAAAAAAAAAGTCATCACCCAGAAATAATTTTCCAAGTCATGATTTACGTACCTCATGTTGCTCCAAGTTTGCACATTCATCATTTTTTTTCTTCTGTGAAACACACACACACACAAACACAAAACTGTTAATAAAGGACTTTTTCATATAATTACAAACTCACAAAATTATGTAAATACTTGCAAAAGACTTGCAAGATGAAAATGCACTGTTTTTTTCTCATGTTTATTTTTTTCATTTATTAATTCATTCATTAATTCAGCAGCAAGGCTACATTTATTGTTTTAAACAGAGTTAATAATAAAAGTCATACAATTAACAAAAACACTACAAGCCATTTAAGGTTAACACTACACAAAAATTCTAACCTACATTCGGGTCATACATAAATACTTAAATATGTCAGTCAAAACAAATCTCTGAATAAAATTGTTGTTAACTGAAAAACATAAATTGAAATTATGTAACTTTTATGTGTGCTCTGAATGCATTCATTTGCAATATTGCAAGATCTTAATAAATAATAAATCATTAAAAAGTGATGTAGACAACAGTCGTACTAAAAAAAAAAACTTATAATACTGAATCTAAATGATATTTCAACAAAAGTTATTATTTACAACTATAAAAGCTTCATTTATTTATTAATTTTTTGTATTGTTTCTTCTCTGTCTCTGCTAGACGATAATCCACAAACTGAAGACCTAGATGAGAAGAATCTGTTCTCCAGAGGTTCGAGGCGTCTCCCAGAGCTGAGACTGGTTCTCCTGGGAGAGAGGGAGACGGGAAAAAGCTCAGCCGGGAACGCCATCCTTGGAGGACCGGGATACTTTCAAAGCAGAGAGGCCACCGAGGAGTGTTCGAGACAGCAGACGGAGGTTTCTAACCGGCTGGTGACAGTGGTGGATGTGCCTGGATGGGAGGGCGGACCGGAGGGATTAACTCCAGAGAGAGTGAAGCGAGAGATCGGACTGAGCGTGACACTGTGTCCTCCCGGACCTCATGTATTTCTGCTGGCATTGAGAGTGGATGCCATCATCCAAGCACAGGTGGTGCGAGAGCATTTGGAGCTCTTGGGAGAGGCAGTTTGGAGACATACACTTCTTCTGTTCACGAGGGGTGACCAGCTACGAGAGGGAGTCACCATCGAGCAGCACATCCAAGGAGGAGGAAAGGATCTCCGTTGGTTGGTGGAACGATGTTCAAACAGATTCCACGTCATCAGCAGCAACTCTTGTTTGGAATCACGCAATTCCAAAACACAGATAACGGAACTTCTGGAGAAGATCGAGAAGATGGTGGCTGGAAATCGCTGCGAGGCATTCTCGCCGCTAGTGCATGAGATCCAAGAGTTAGGAAGACAAAAGAATGAGAAATTCCAGCTGAAAGTCAAGGAGTTTAGCGATAAGCTCCAACGGCAGGAAGAGGAACTGAAGAAGATGAAGGAACGAGAGGTCAGGAGCATTCGGTGGTTTTTCGACAGACGCAAAAAAGACAAAGTGCAATCTCCCGGGAAGGCAGAGAGGGAAGAGACGCCGTACCGAGGCGAAGATGACAGGAGAAGCATGATGGGCGAGCTGGAAGAGAGGATGGCGTGGTTGACCGAAGACAAGGAGCGAGAGTTACAAGAGCTGACTGCTGAAATGAACAAAGTCATGGTGACTCTCCATCAGGGACTGAAAGAGAAAGAGCAACTGCTGATGAGATTAGAGGAACGAGAGCGAGAGGGGGAAGAACTTAAAGAAAAAGTGGATGAACTTCAGATGAAACTGCTGGAAATGGAGCGCACGGGTGCCATGAAAGAGCAAGAACGGAAAGAGAGAGAGGCTGAGGTTCAAACTGCACACTTGGATGAGATGAACGAACTTCAAAGCAAGCTGGCGGAAGCGGAGATAGAGAATGATAGGATGAGAGGAAAGGTGGAAGAAACTCAGAAAGAGATGGATGCATCACGACGCAGGTATGAAGAAGAGGCTGTTTGGCAAAAGCAAGAGATGGAGCAGAAACTGAAAGAAAAGGACAGTGAAACTGAAAACATTTTAAGAGAAATCGAGAAGGTGAAACTGAACGCTGAGAGCAGAGAAACAGAGCAAAGCCAGAGATTCAGTGAACAAGTTGAGAAGAGAGAGAAAGAGATGGACAAGCTGAGAGAGGTGATAGAGATGATGACCAAAGAGATGGAGCAGCTACGGATGTCCTATCAGGAGCAAGTGAAAACCACAGAAGCAGAGAGAGAAATGCATAGAGAAACTGTGGAAAAATACAACACCCTCATTGAGAAACTCGTTGGGAAAGATGAGGAAATAAAGCGAACGATGAGAGAGAAAGAAAAGGAGCTACATCAAAAAACTGAAACACAAAAGAAACTTCAGCAAAAAGATGATGAAATAGTCATATTAAGTAAAAGGGATCAGCAAAAAGAGCAAGAAATAGAGTCACTGAAGCTAAACATTACAGAAAAACAGAGGGATATAAAAAGGTTACAAGACACCGTCCAGGCAAATACTGAAAAATATGCAGCTGAACTTCAAGTTTTGAAGAAAGAGTTGAAAACAAAAGAAGATGAAATAGACAGATTAATACAGAGAGACTTGGAGAAAGACAAAGCGACAAAGCGAAACATTAGCGAAAAACAAACTGATATTGAAAAGTTAAAAGACAGTATTGAGGAAAGTGCAGCTCAACTAAAACTTCATCTGGAAGAACTGAAGGCAAAAGAAGAGGAAAATGAAAAATTAAGACAAAGAGAGCAGGAGAAAGAACGAGAGATTGACATGCTTAGACAAAACATTAGCAAAAAACAGAAAGACACTGAAAAGTTAAGAGACGATACTGAGGCACATATCCAAGAAAGTGCTGCTAAACTCAAGCATTTAGAGGAAGAGCTGAAAATAAGAGAAGAGGAAAATGAAAAATTAAGACAAAGAGACCAGGAGAAAGAACGAGAGATTGACATGCTTAGACAAAACATTAGCAAAAACCAGAAAGACACTGAAAAGTTAAGAGATGATATTGAGGCACATATCCAAGAAAGTGCTGCTAAACTCAAGCATTTAGAGGAAGAGCTGAAAATAAAAGAAGAGGAAATAATCAAATTAAGACAAAGAGAGCTGGAGAAAGACACAGAAATTCACACACTTAAGAAAAATATCATTGGCCAACAGCAGGACGCTGAAACATTAAAAAACAGCATGCTGTCGAAAATTGAAGAAAGTGCTGCACAACTGAGGCATTTAGAGGAAGAATTCAAAAGAAAAGAAAATGAAATCGTCCAATTAAGAGCAAGAGACCTGGACAAAGACAGAGAAATGAACACAATGCGTGAAAACATTAGCGAAAAACAGAAAGAGGTTGAAAAGTTAAGCGAGAGTATTAAAGCACATGTTGAGGAAAGTGCAGCTAAACTAAACCATTTAGAGAAGCAACTACAAACAAAAGAGGATGACATCACCAAATTAAATCAAAAAGACTTGGAGAAGGACAGAGAAATGGACACACAGCTGCAAAACATCAGTGAAAAACACAGAAGAGAAATAGAAAAACTGGAAAACATCATTCGAGCAAATACTGAAGAAGCTGCTGCCCAACTGAAACATCTAGAGGAAGAGTTAGAGGCCTACAAAAGAAAGGATACGATGATGGCTGAAGAAATGGAAAACTTAAACAAACAGCATGAGGAAACAGAAAGACGCTCAGATGAGCTGAGACAACAGATCAGGGACGAGGAAGAACGAAACAATGTCCTACAAAACATGAACGCTGGACTGGGAAATGAATTAGAAGAGCTGAAGCGCAAATGTGAGGGCTACGAGAGAGAGCTTCAGACTTCAGTTAAGCACTCTGAGAAGCAGACGAAAGAAATTAGAGCGATAGAACAAAAGATAGATGAGTTCAAACAGCTGCTGGAAGAGAAGGAAAAGGAGAAAGAGAGCGATCTGCAAGACATGAAGGCATATTACGAGAAAAGGCTAAGAGAAAGGCATGAAGAGCATGAGATGAAAGAGATAGAGAGAGAACAGGAGCTTCACAGCAGAGAGAGGGAGGTAGAAAAGAAGGAAGAGAAATTAGCGAAAAGCAAACAAGATTTGTTAACTAGAGAGGATGAAGTGCATAGACGAGAACAGGATTTGGAAGACCAAATGTACAAGATAAAAGAAGAGGAGAAGAATCTAGAAAACGAGAGTCAGAGTAACAAACGTCTGGCTGCAGATCTGATGCACATGAGAGAGGAGATCGAAAAAAGAGCAGAAGAGCTTATGGGTAGAGAGGAACATTTAAAGGCACAGGAACAGCAGATAAAATGTAAAAAGGATGAGCTACAAGCAATGGAGAAGATATTGGAGACCAGGGAAAAGGAAATAAAAGATCGGACTGAAAAGCAGGAGAAAAATCTGGAAAATCTCAGACAGCAGATGGAGAGAAGAGAACATGAGCTGCAGGAAACAGAGGAAAATTTTGTTAAAGAGCAACACAGGCTTAAGGAAGAACAACAATCTTTGGAGATGCTCAGAGTGAATCTGGAAACTAGAGAAAATGAGCTTAATAAACGAGAGCAGATGTGGGAGGTGAAATCCCAAGAGCTTTCAAAGATCACAGAGGAATTTGAGAACAGCAAACACAATGTGGAGAAATGTCAAGCCGAGTTGAGTAATAAGGAACATGATCTTCTGCAAAAAATAAATGGACTGCAGGTAAAGGAGCTAGAACTTGTGCAGAGGGAGCAGGACCTCGAACTCAAAGGTCAAAGGCTGATTGAGCAATATCAAGATATGGAAAATCAGCAGCAAAACCAGACAGCTGCGTTTGATGCACAAAACATGGAGCTCCAGAGCATTAGAGAAGCATTAGGAAAAAGGGAGCAAGAGCTGATAAAAGGCGAAGAAGCTCTTTGTCAAAGAGAGCAGAAGTTTAAGAGTGAGGAAATCTATTTGGAGAAAAGGCAGCAAGTCATGCAAAATAGGGAACAAAAGCATGAAGACATGTTGAGCGGTCTGAAGAAACAGCAGGAAGTTTCGAAAGACAGAGAACGTTCTCTAGATACCAGAGAAACAGAGCTGCGTCAACGGGAATCAGAGCTCGCTATGAGAGATAATAGCATGACGGAAAAACACACACTTTTGCAGAACCAAGAATTAGATCTGAAAAAGAAAGCAAGCGATGTAGAGGACAAAACACAAACGCTAGAGCTCCTGAAAACAACACTAGATGGAAGAGAGAAAGAGCTTGAGGAACGTCAAAACCAACTGGAAAGCAAAATGCTGGAGCTAAATAATGAACGAGACAAGGTGAAAAGAAAGCGAGAGGAACTTGAGAAATGGGAGAAGTATTTGTATAACACAGAGCTCAAATGGTTAAACAAAGAGTCTTTCTCAGGGTCTCAGCGATTGACAAACAGCGCTGAATTTAACGGAAATCTAATTGAAGTCAAAGACTTCCATCGAATGAATCAAGAAGCAGGAGTAGATGGTGGCACATGTGACGCAAAAGACACAAGAAGTGAAGAGCAAATGGAGTTGGATGCTATAAACCGTGCAAACAACGGATCGGTAAAGAACCAAATGGTTAAACAATCACTGGAGGCCAAGCAACAAGAAGAAGACGGTGAAAGTGACAACTCAGATGGCGAAAGTGAAGAAGACTTCTTCGAATCTTCAAGCACCATTATCCAACCTACTTTACATACACCCCGGCCTGTGTCTGAGCTAAGGCTGATGCTTTTAGGAGACGCATGGTCGTCCCGTCACCCAGCGAGATGCACTATAGTGGGGCCTGATGCAGATAGAAGCAACCCTTGGAGGGGAGAGTTATCCGGCAGACAGCTCACTATCACAGAGCCTCAGGGCCTGAAATGGAGATCTGGATCTGACAGTAAAAACACCTTTCAAAAACACCTCTCTCAAAGTATCTCTGTGTGTCAACCTGGACCACACGCCTTCATCCTGGTGATTCCCGCATACGTGTCCTTCACTGGTCAGTACAGACAAGCAGTGGAACGCACCATGTCTGCAATAGGAAAAGCCTCATGGAGGCACACTATTATTCTGTTCACCTGGGGGGAAACATTAGGAGAGAGCGTCCAGCAGCATGTGAAGAGGAACAGCGACCTGGAGCGGCTGGTCCGAAAGTGTGGCAACAGATGCCATGTGCTTAACAATGGAAACCGTGAATCTGATGTGGTGAAGTTACTGGAGAAGGTTGAGCAGATGCTGGGAGGAAACAATGGACAATACTACAAACTGGACTGAAAATGAGTGTTAAGGATTTTAATGACTGTGAATAATATTTAAATTGTGAAAAATCCAATAGATTGGTTTGAGATTCTTGGCTTTGAATATTATTTATGGAAGTAGCAGTACCTAAATTTCAAAATAAACAAGTTTCAAATTACTTTCCTTTCGAAGGAAATATTTATTTTCGGACAAAAGTGTAAGAGAATTGTGAGTATTATGTAAATCACACACACTTACCAGACGATGGCGCACTTGTATTAGATGTTCCTCTCATTGGCAGCTCAAGCAAAACAGTTATTCATAGTATTTTAATCTTCAACTATCCTGTAAGCAAATATGAGGAACAAACGCTCTTTTCTCTGTTTCTGATACCATCCAATGAGGGAAACACATGATTAATTTCCAACCGCCTCAAGTAAACATACATAGGCTGTCATTTCAGTCTAAACATGAATCATTAGGATTCAGCCGCACTCCTCATTATGTGTAGAGAGAATTGGAAAGATATAAAGACGACAAATTAGTTAACACAATTCAAACATATTTAGGGATTTCTCCGAAACAAACGGAATGGATTTTCCATTAGTGCTCAGCAAAGTGGAGTCTTGCTGTGCATCCGCTGAGATTCTGACAGCTAAATTATTATCTTTAAAAAAGGGGTCTATTTCGTCTGAAAGAGAAACTCTTTCCATCGAGTGAAAAACACACATTTGACATGGAATTCCTTTTTATGGCCCTCACACAGCAAACCCAAACGTTTACATATAATCTGAGGTAATTGCGCGATGGCGTCTCATATTCCTCCGCCTCGCCATTAAAGTGGGTGAAATGTTGAAAAATAGTTCCCCGGTAGCGTTTCATTTCCCCCCACAACGTTTGTATCAGTCTGCAGGGGGTCTATTTCTAAGTCGTTTGAAAGAATCTATAATTTATCACTTGTGACATCGAGTAGAGATTTTATTTTATCAGACCACATTGTGAAACACTTCAATTAGAGGGAAATAATATGCAATCTAACCGAAAGTGTGTCTGAGTGCATTAGTCGACTCCTTTCATTTGTCCATTAATTGTTATTTGGGGTTTTCTAGTCATTATCTGCACTATAGCATTTTAAGGTAATGAACATGGCCATGCTAACATCATTTCACCAGCATAAACTTCAAATTTCAAGCTCCTCTTTAACCACTAGAAAGATGTGCATTCACTGAATGAATCCAGCTACCTCTAATGGATGATAAAACCTCTTGACAATTCTAATTAGCCTAGATTCACAGCAATTACCATATGCCCATTTCTCTTTTGGTCAGATCAGATCAAGCAGTGCTGAGGTTTTTATATGTCTGGATGTAAAACACTTCATTCATGTTTCACATTATAATTACATTGTTTTAGTTCGTCTGCATGAAACGTTTTTTTTAAATGAATGTAGATTTTTCCAATTTCCCAACACCAAAAATCACAAGTCAGTAGTATAGGTTTACTGTCATTTTCTCTCCTAAATACAGTGACTCTTAGATAATGCAGTGCATATAACAGAACATGTTGATTAACAGACAGATTAATGAAGTTCATTATTGCACTAATGTATGTTTGGCCTGTGAAAATGGTCCACCAATGTACAGTATGTCTGGTAGCAGAAGCAATAAATGTGATCATATTAAACAATAAATTTTTGTCTAATTTGTCGCTATATACAGTACAGTAATGCAGCACGTTTTAACAAATAATGCTTTATTTTTGTAGTCTCAAGTTTGGCCCATCAACCGTTGACAGACCCTGACCCCCCAGATGACCTTTAAATGCCCTGTTTGGTGCTTGTGTTTCTGTTTTCAAGAACTTCAGATGCTGTCTGCAGCGCAGTGTGCAGCGAACTAATAAAGGTCAAACGATGTCTCTGAGGACAGACAAATCAGTTCTGATGGACCATGAGGAGCATTGCTAAATGCTGATCTTCTCGTAAATGCTTTAGGTACAGGTTTAAAATCTAGCACCATGCTTGAAGAAAAACTAAAAACCTGACCTCAGATCAGTAAAGGACAACCTTTACTTTTTTGTTGTTGTTGCACCTTAAAAAGCTTTTAGTAAAATGCATATTGCATGTCGTTTATACATAGACAAGCATGTGAGCAAATGTTTCAATTGCTTGTTAAATGTCAATGCATTGACACTTCACAAGACAGTATATAGTAATAAAATAAAATAATTAAAATGTTTTTTTTTTTTTTTTAAGTTTGATAAAACACCATGTGTTGGCATTTCCAAATTAAATGAAATTTTATGGCCAATAAAAAATAAAAAAAATCAATTAGTTATCTTTGGT
This sequence comes from Carassius auratus, assembly GCF_003368295.1. NCBI lineage: Eukaryota > Metazoa > Chordata > Actinopteri > Cypriniformes > Cyprinidae > Carassius > Carassius auratus. The sequence continues at coordinate 281,384 of NW_020525574.1, read as the reverse complement.
ATGTGTGTTAACCTTATGTTAATTTCATGAAGCAACAAGACATTTTGTGTGTGCAAAGAAAACAAAAGTAATGATTTTATTATGTAAAAGTATTTATAAAGTTTTAAATATGGATATTTTTCTTACAAAAATGTATTGATTCATTTTTATTCTCCGCCGGAGCATCAAACTAATTTTATAAACTTCCCTGGCTTATATTTTATTTCTTACCAACATTTAGTTTTTAACCAATGAAAATGGTATTATTCAGTGATCTGAATATGGAGCCTCATTGAGGTCCCCATCCATGAAACTGAATCATGCAGGGCTTTAAAATGATGATTCCAATAGAAAGGATTATGAAGAACTAGAATCTAAAATCATACTGCATTATTTGGAAAAAAGATTACTTATGACACTATTTTCAAAGCAGTTGTTTTGACAGAAGAAAACAAGATGCAATGCTTTCAATGGTATATTACTGTTAGAACTTGGCTTAGAAGTTTTACAGAGTTTAATGCAAAGATTTATCAAAAGAGTGAACTAATGTGACTCAGGCAGAGTTCATTTGAGCCGATGAAGTTGTTAAACAGAATACTGATGGGATTCATTCATCACAGCGGTAGACTTTCACTCCTCCGTAACAGCATACTGAGCAGTCTGAACTGTAAAACACCCAAAACTTGGAATAAGTGACATTATAATAAAAGTTAACGACAATAGATCATAAATCAAATCTGTAGAAGAACGAATGAGAAAGAGAGAGATCTCACCATGAGCTCTGTAGCACTTGACTCCCAGTATGATGGACACTAGCAGATATAGAGAAGCTACCAGCAGAGAACTGAGCAGTTTGACCACAGACGATAGAGCTAAAAGACAGGAAACATAATCAGACAATTTCATGAATATCAAAACATGTTAGACCTATCTTTGATATTTAATAGGACTTGTTTTGTTAAAGTCTGATCATGGATGTAAAATCGAGTTGATTTTGTCTGAATGTAGGACCTGTTTGTGAATCATGTTCTGTTCATTTTTACTCATGTGTGATAAACAGATATAAAGTCTCTCACCTGATACAGTGAGTGTAACTGTGTCACTGGTGTGTGAGGATCGTGATCCTCCTGTTTCTCTTCCAGTACAGCTGTAACGACCCGTGTGAGATTCATTAACAGAACTGATTCTGTATTCCTGTGACTGACTGACATCAATCTCTGAATCATCTTTACTCCAGATGTAGCTCCAGCTGCTGACGTCTGTCTCCTGTATGTCACATGTGAGAATGACCGTCTGTCCTCTGAACACATGTTCATCAGGATCAACACGCAACGCAGGCTTGGGTCTCTCTGTAATGATTGCAGGACACACTTCAAATGTTTGAAAATTGAACCGACTGTTCTTGATACTTGTTGATAAATTACATGAATTTGCATAATATTATAGCACTTTATAAAAATAAAAACAGCACTTACCACTTACTGTTAGCACAACTCTTCGACTTTGAGTTGTGAAGTACTTTCCTTTTTGTGCACTGCACCTATACTGTCCTCCATCAGAGATACTCACATTACTCCGTATTTCTACATCATCACTAGCTTTTATTCTCTCGAAGTCTTTGAACCAGAAAACCGTTCGTCCCGTTGACTGTCCCACATCACAGCTCAGAGTAACTGTGTCTCCAGTGAACACTGAACTCTGCGGCTTTACACTTACTTTGGGTTTGTCTGTAAATATTGCAACATTAATTAAAGGGGTCATATGATGCAATTTAAATTTTTCTTTCTCTTTGGAGTGTTACAAGCTCTTGGATAAAGAAGATCTGTAAAGTTGTAGTTGTTCAGGTGCAATGCTATTTTAAAGAGCTGAAAATAGACTGCACCATAGACCAACTCAAACCTGGTCTAAAGTTTGGCGCAATGTTTTTTCTTTGTTATTTAAAGAGCGTACACGCTGCTTATTAAACACAGGGACGCACAGCAGCACACAAACATGCCAAATATTTAAAATTAAAGGATTGCAATGCATAAGAATTGTTTGCGTTCTATTTTTGCGCTTGCCAAATTACGCCGTGTAAATAGCAAATCTGTCATGGCACGAGTGCAACTGGCTCTTTAAGGGAATGGAATTTGGTTTATTGCACGTTATGCCCAAAAAACACCCATTACTCATTAAGAGAATAGGAACAACCTGTTTAGACAATGCGCGCCAACAATTATCATTTAAAGAAGGGTTTTTTTTGGCTAATTTTATCTGCCAAAACACAGATTCGCCAACTTATTATGCAAAAAGAGACTGGGGGGGGGGCATTAGTAATTTTACAATAATTTTAAATTAATTGAAATACCTACATTACATGCATATTTACTTTTGAGTTGAAAATAACATTCATAATAATACATTTATTATTATTATTTAAAATTAGTAACATGTTACAGGGCATTCTAGGCTGAAATTTCTGGTTGAAAATGGCCTGGATTCATGTTATCTGCAATGAGTCAAGCCTATTCTGTCATACTGCTATTAATAATCCATCACAAAGCTAAAATTTCATTGGCCTGAAGTTAATATATAAGATCATTATATTTTTATTAGATAAATGACACAGGAAATTATTTGTTAGATTTATAAAAGTGAGCAAGTTCCATCTGGGAATCAGAGGTGAGCATATTTTGGGGCTGAGCAAGATCATGATGACTCACACAACACAGTCAGAGTCACTTCTTCACTCCATTCAGAGGTTTCTGATTGTCTCTTGACACAACACCTGCATTTCTGCGTGGACACTGCAGTGATGTTGAACTCTTTCTCCATAGAGGCCTGCTCTCTACCTCCACACTGCCATGTGTATGTCCATCCTTCACCCTGTATGTCACATGTGAGAGTGACTGTATCTCCAATCAATATCTGTGATGGTTCAGGCTGAACAGTCAGAAGAGGTTTAGGTCTCTCTAGAAGAACGGAACAACAACAACAAAACATGTATTTTATTAATAATGAAACAATTTAAAGGGTTAGTTCACCCAAAAATGAAAATTATGTCATTAATTACTCACCCTCATGTAGTCACCCATAAGTACTTCGTTCATCTTTGGAACACAAGTTAAGTTACATTTGATGAAATCTGAGAGCTCTCTGATCCTCTATAGACAGCAATGCAACTGAAATGTTCCCAGACCCAGAAACATTGGTAAAACACTGGTAAAATAGTCCATGCGACAAAAATAACAAAAATAATGTGTGTTCTGCTGCTTACGTTGAACACACGCATGCATGCATACTCTCTCCCAGTGGTGTAATGTAACAATGTAATGTAACGAGGCTGGGGTGTGCGATATATAGCATCGTCTGTGATAATATGGTAAGTGTTGTAATGATGTGCAATCTGACTCAAGTAGTCTATATCACCAAATCACACACAGAGTGCACGCACATTGATTTATTAGTCTATTAAAAGTCAATATTCCAGGCATTCTAAATTGTAGACTGCAAAAAATGCTTCTGTATGCTTTTTATATTTATATAATTTCATGTAGGCCTAGTCAACTTAATCTATATTACACAAAGAGTACCATTTTTCTGCAAATGCATGAAAACATTTAATTTAATTTAGACATAATATTGCCAGTTTTTGCTCAATTTTGCTAACGAAAATAGTTCCAAACAAGGATAAAAGCACTGTTTTGCATCTATATATATATTTATTTTCCATTTTGCATTTACTTGTACTTTTACTTTCAATACTCAAGTACTTTTACAATTTAAAAAAATACTTTTTGTACTTAAGTAGAACAAATATCACATAATTTAAGACTTGTACTCAAGTTATATTCTAAACGGTGACTTCAACTTCTGTAATTTTCTGATAAGATATCTCTACTTTTACTTGAGTATGACTTTCAGGTACTTTATACAACACTGCTTTCTCCACACTGCTGCAGACAAGATGAGGAAAACAAGAATTGTTGAATAAAGTCATTATTTTTGTTTTCTTTGTGCATAAAATATATTCTGGTAGCTTCTTAAAATTACAGTTGAACCCCTGATGACTCTACTATGTTTCATTACTTACTTCTTTACTACTTTAACATTTCAGTTGCGTTGCTGTCTATGCAGGGTCAGAAAGCTCTCAGTATTCATCAAAAATATCTTAATTTGTGTTTTGAAAATTAACATTTTTGGGTGAACTATCCCATTAAATCTGTTCAATGCACGTTTTTCTGAACCTGCCATGTTTTAATTTACGAGCGACACTTCCAGTTTGAGGAACTTCAGCTATTGCATTTGTGCTACAAATAATCATTTTGTGTCAGTTTCACTATGAGCTGTACAGTTTTTGTCATGCTCTGTTTTTTCCCTGAGTTAAATAAAGTAACATTTTGTGTTTTTGTATGACATCAGGATCACAAGAATATCTGTCACAAGAGCTTGATTGTGATTATTATTATTTTCTTGCATTCTTCTGTATTAATATGAAAAAGACAACAGACACTTCACATTTGTGGTCTGCTCTCAGATTGTTTAAATTTTTCCACTTTTCACTTCTAACTCCTATTAGCAGTGTTTACTGGAATCTTTCTAAAGCATGGAAATACAACATTTGTCAAAATTAACTCGAAAAAACATTTCACAATACACGTACACATAAACATTACATAATATAAAGTGACTTTAACTACGGTATGACGTTTGATGATTGATGGCTGTAAGGTGAGAATCATGTCACCTCATCTGTACAATAAGACAAAATGGCTCAACAATTACAGTTTAAAAAAAGAAGGGAAGATTTAAACAAAAATATAAATCACCTTGAGTGCATCCAGGGGAGATGTTGGAAATCAACACTAAAAAACAAAAAGAAAATCACATTGATTTATTTATGAAGCTGCTTAAAAATGCCATATGACTTTGAATATCCTTAAACTTTTCACATTCATTTGAATGTTTAAAGTCCCCCAGTAGTCACTAATTTAGTCCTTAAAACTCATCTGATTGTGACAATCTGGCCCTTGCATTCATCAAATGAATCGCTGAATGACGCTAGCCGCCCCTTCAGGGGCATCTTACACCAGAGGTCAGTCTTCGAGAGACAAATTCCCTTAGTAGATTATTTAGCAGCGAGGAAACTACTGCCAAATGTATCTCAAATGGGTCCTGCGCACAGTAGAAAAAGGCTACTGTATTCAGTTCGGCTCTCCATCATTGAACAGGGTTATCTCGATGTTAGTCACCCCGAGCAGGCTCTGGTTATGGAACAAGAAGTGAATACCCTATTAAGGAAGGAAGCCATCGAGGTGGTCCCTCGTCAAGACAGGGAGTCCGGGTCTTACAGCCGGTATTTCATAGTTCCAAAGAAGGATGGGGGGGGGGGGGGGGGGGGGGGATGAGGATTGCGTCCGATCATAGATCTGAGGGTCTTAATTCATTCAGTTCTGATGCTGAAGTTCAAAATGCTCAGGATTTTGCTCTGCCCTTTGTAAAGCTCCATTCAAACTAATACAATACATATCAGACAGACATCTGACCCTCAAAACTACCTTCCTGTTGGCTATAACCTCTTTGAGGAGAGTCAGAGATCTTTAGGCCCTCTCAGTGGCCCCTACTTATCTTGACTTTGCGGCCGCCATGGCCAAAGCGTTCACATACCCTCGAGCGGGATATGTTCCTGAGGTTCCCTCTGTCACACCACAACCTGTAGTGTTGAAGGCCTTCTGCCCTCCTCCCTTTCGGTAGCCCCGACCAAGAGAAGCTAAATTGTATGTGTCCAGTTTGAGCGCTGGACGCATACGTCCACAGAACTGCCCTGTAGAGAAAATCGGACCAATTGCTAGTATGCTACGGTCCCCCCAAAAGGGGTTTTCCTGCATCTAAGCAGACTTTTAGTCGTTGGATAGTTGAGACTATCAATGCCACCAATGAGTCCTCTGGCCTTCCCCTGCTGTCGGGAGCCAAGGCTCACTCTACTTGGGGTATGGCGACCTCCAAGGCCTTTTTAGCAGATGTGTTTATGTTGGACATCTGCAACACTGCGGGGTTTTCCGATGCAGCATCTCATTCCCTCAAAGAACCATGGTTACATGCGTAACCTAGAGACATTAACTGATAGTTTACTAATTAAATACTTGTAGCATTTTAAGTACACTTTGTTTAATACTGCAAGAAAACAAAATTCTACAATATACTACATTTTAAACATAAAGCTGAAAAATATATTATCAATTGGAGATGAAAATGTAGATAGAGCCGATCAACACCCCAAAGCTTGACAGTCATTATCACCTCTTCATGGGTCAATATTTTATTCCACAACTCTACAGTTTTGATGCTTTTTTATGTCTGATGATCATGTTATAATACATGTGGAAGCATCTGTTGTTTTTCGGTTTCTTCTTCGCTTGTGTTTTGGATATTCTGTACAGATGATATGTAATAGCGCCCTCTACTGTATAACAATTCAGCATAGTTAATCATCACTCAATGCTAAATAAGGTGGGAGAATTAAAACAAGCTCATTAACTGAACACTAATTTAATTGTGTAAATATTACTTTAAGAACTATTTTTTGATAAATCACAGATCTTGCACTTATTTCGACATGTGTATTGTGTATAGCAAAGCAAAGAATGACAGCTGTTTCTACCTTTTTCCTAAGGAAATACCTTGCTAATATGTAATTTATTCCTGTGATGTAAAGCTGAATTTTCAATATAATTTTTTTTTTTCTTTTCTTTTTTGATCAGCAAATCAGAATATTAGAATGATTTCTGAAGGATCATGTGATTAGAGTAATGATGATAAACATTTAGCTTTGAAACCATAGGAATAAAATATATTTTTAAATATATTTACATTTTAAATAGTATAAAATAGTTCCAAATTGTAAATTTTTTCTGTACTTTGGATCAAATAAATTGGTGAACAGAAGAGACTTGTTTAAAAACATTAAAAATAGCACATTTGGCTGGTAGTGTATAGGCAACTTCAATTTTCTCTTATTTCTAATCGGTCAAGAAATCAGATACACTGCTCGACAATAACCAACACTGACCCCATTCAACTACAGCACATGGTTGTCTGTCACTCACAGATATCATGAACTGAGTGATTTGATATTCTGCCACAGATTATTAGCAGCATGAATGAAAAACTCATCAATATTAAAAACACAGCGATTCACTGATTCACTCAATCACTTAACAAAATAAGAAAAATAATATATAAATGAGAAATATACTCACAGAGCATTAGAGGAAGCAACCTGAGCTCCATACTGATCTATTAATGCACACATTTCAACACACAGTCTGTGCTATATAATAAACACTTCCTGTAAAGAAGAGCATGAGAGGAAGAGAGCAAATCAAATTGACAGTGTATAAATGATGGTGAAGAAAATGCAAGCGTATATTCTAAGGTTAAAAAAGAAAATCACACAGAGCATCAAAAATGCATGTTGTCCCCTAAAAAGGTTTTGTCTCTTGAAAAAGTGGGTTTTCCCCATTAATTTTTTAAATTAAGTTTTAATTCTAAATTGCACATCTTCAAACTATTATATTATATTATATTATATTATATTATATTATATTATATTATATTATATTATATTATATTATATTATATTATATTATATTATATTATATTATGACGCCAACATATTTGATAATAAACATTTTAAGTATTTTAGTTTTTCAGAAATATGGTTTCAATTTATATACTGTTTGTATATCATTCTGTACATGATCAATGCATGAACAAAGAAGTTCTGAGCCCTTGTTTTTGCCTAAAGTATGATGTGTGTGTGTGTGTGTGTGTGTGTGTGTTTATTTATAAAACATATATATATATGGGCAAGAGAAGTGGTTTTGCCAAATGTCTTAGAAAAGGGAAGTGTGAAGACATCTATGTTACTAAGAATTTGTGAATCACTGCTGCTCATCTACAAACACTTTGAGCAGTTTTCATCAGTGCAGAATGAGCAGCTGAGTGACTGGTGAGTATGAGTGTTGTCTGCTGTTAAACTCTTAATCAGAACAGTGAATCCCCTTCTGCTTCTGCCACCTTATGCTGTGTGTGCATGAGCGTCTTTATAGAGATTTTATGCAGGGTTGCCACCATAGACAGTAAAAGAAATGGACACAGCGACCCCATTGGAACTCAATTGAGACAAGTGAAGCCCATTTTTAGCGTTTTTTTAGCACTTCCGTTTTTGACGCGCAGACTCAAACGAAGCTTGATGACGTCAGCAACCTGTCTGACAGATGTAAATCTTCTAGTAGCTGTGCGTGCAAACTGCCATCGTTAATCTTGCAGAGACGGCGAGCTTGAGCGGGGAGTTCTTTGGCGTGAATGAGCAGGAGTAAGTATTCTGATTAATTATTTTGTATAGTATTTTAAAATGTAACGCCAGTACGCCATATTAAGTTAATTGCCTGCGAGCTTCTCCTCCTGTCTGTACGGTAATGCGACAGAGAGTTGAGTGGTTATGATGCAATCGTTAGCCTATTTTTTACAAAAACTGTTTATACGGGGCCATGATGTAACATAGAAGGTAATGGATCCCTTTATACATTGTTGTGTATCTTTAGAAATAAATAATGGACAAACGGAGTCTTTAAACCCCTCAGATGTAAAGTTATTCGCTGTCAAAGTGACGCCAAAATGAATGGGAATCAATGGGAATGCTAACGCAAGTGAAGTTCTGCTACAAGATGGCGGCACGCGGCTGACTTCAACTTCCGGTCGACTTCCTTGCCGCCTGGTTGCCACAAGGGCTGGGTTTTTCTGTAACCCTAAAGTATCGCAAGCCATATTAAAACGTTGTTTTGACTATCCATAAATATAATTTCGGATAGTCACAATTGTAATTTGGATAGTCATAAATATAATTCGACTAGTCACAATGACAATTAGAGATATCTGCAATTATAATTGCACTAGTAAGAAATCGGATTAGAGATAGGCTATCTCTAAATACTTTATGACTAGTCAAAACTACATTTAAGATATCTGTATAGATATCTTCAATAGACGCGTCATACATCCACAAATGTAATTAGCGATATCTATAATTCAATTTCGACTGGTCACAATTATAGTTTAAGATATCTGAATTGCAATTGGTCCTAGTCGAAATGCTGTTGTGTGATGTCAGAATAAATTTACTCAGCTCCTCCCCGCCTACTCTGCTAACTGCTAACAACATAATTAAAGTCTGCTTTTGTTGTCACGGAGAGAGAATCTACTGGATGAAGTGCTTCATGGATTATAAAATAAATCTGGATAAATAAATAAATCTGTAAAAGTTGTCCCGCGTGCATGTATAGCGCTGTGTTTTAATTGAATCTTGTTGCAAAATAGACCAAATGCAGTGTAATGTTCAATAAATGCAGAAAATCACAAACTGCTAGTCTGAATTTATTTATTATATATTTAGACAATGAAAGGCAATGTTTATTTTTTTGTTTATTTATTAAAGAATCGTAGGCCGACCTTTAAAAAAATAAAAATAAAGGAAGGCTTAATTTGCAGCTTTTGTCTTACCATTCATTCTAAATTTTTCTCAGAATTGCGATATATAGACAATGCGAGTATAACTGTGAGATAAAAAGATGCTATCTCTTTATTAATTTTTTTTTTTATTAATTTATTTACTTGTAATGTAAATAGTGAAAAAAAAAATTTTTGCCTGCAGTGTCTACAGAAAAGTTTTGTGAACTCCATTAAAGGAGAGTAAATGCGAATAAGTGAAAGTTCATGTGTTTTTCAACATAATGATATGGGGGTCGATCTATACTTGTTTAATATTCTGTTGGGATTTAAAGGGTGTCTGTTTGTCTGAGTTTTGTGGGTTATCACTGTGCTACAGAGTAGAGCCAGTGTTCAAGGATGAGCAGAGAAATACTGATGTTCTGCTGTAAGTCATGGTTTCCACTTGTTTGGGTTTAAAAATCTGGATTGAATGAAATTTATATGATGGCATAAATTTCTACATGGAGAAATCGGTGTGCTAAATAAGTATACTGTAGATTAGTAATGTTTTCCTCACAGCAGATGTACAGGAGACAGAAAATTGATACCATTGTTCATTTAATGAAGTGTAATCATTTTATTAAATGTCAGATTAAACACATTTGAAGTCTTCCATGATCAAGTAAATTACATAATTTGTTTCCATAGATTATATTAAAGTGATTACACAAAGTATAAGATATATGAATGTTAATGTATTAAAGACATAAAACATAATTTCAAGAATAACAATGTTGAATTATATATATAATTCAACACCCTTAAACACCCAGGACAATTATGAATAAATGTAGAGTAACTGGTATTCTAAAGATTATATTAAAGCGATTACACAAAGTATACACTATTTGAATGTCTCTGTAATAAAATCATAAAATATTAGTCCAAGAATAATGTTGAATATATATTTTCCCTGGAAACCCCTGAAATTATATGTAGGATAACTGATACATGACTGATAAAATCAGAAGGAAAATGAAAGAATTTATGTGTAATTTGCCTTAAACTTACAGATCAGATTCTTTAGTATTTACTTTGATTTTAGTGTAAGTGACGCCTTTGTATTGGCCGCTGGTTTCGTACTTTAGCACACTGCCGTTCTTGCACGTGATCTTCACCTTGCCAGTGTAAGGAAGGTCAAACGTGGCTCTGCCGATGGTGATGTCAACATCCACTTTCTTTTTACGTGGCACATTTACAGTGGTAGTCAGACTTTCGGTTCTCTCATCAGTGTACTCCCGACTGTAAGTCTTTTCTTCTCCAACGCTGACACTGTATCCTGTAGAAACTTCTACAATTCGTGGAATCCCTGCCCACACTTTCACACAAAATGTTTCGGTAAAGCTTTCACTCATGGACCATGAGGCTGTTTTGATCACTTTCTTTGAAGCTTCAACTGTTTTATATTGACAAGTGGGGTCATTATTTCTGTAAGTGATGGATTTGATCTCTTCCACTGACACCTTTGGTATCAGCTGCTGGAGAGTGGGATATTTCACATCAGTGAGAACTGTGGATTGAACTACACTTAGAAACACAAATCCTAGTCTGCGAATATCTAAATCAGCTCTTACTTCAACTCCCAGACAAAACCCAGAGCCAACATCCACTGGATGCTCTATTGGTAGTGAGTATTTGGTCATTTTTGCAAAAAATTCTCCACCCTGGTTAGTTTTGAATTTGATGGCTCCAAGATGTCTGCCATCTTCATTGAACCACAGAGACAGTGAGGTGAAACACTCACCAGACTTGAACACATACTCTTGGTACGACCCATCTGACTTGCCAAAGGTGTCACTTGTGTCATTTGAAAGCCAGACTTTGACAGCATTCACCTGTGATTCTCCCACCCACACTTTGATCTTCTTTAAATTGGCACCATTCTTCTCCCCAGTAAATGAAAATGGAGAACCTCTTTCAGCACCAATTGATTGAACAGTTGTTGGTTTGGACATCTTTAAAGTGGATCTGGAAATTAGATCACAAAAGAACATTCAAAATAATAATCAGATATAAATCAAGTGCATTAATTAATTAGCCCTATTGTATTATTATAACCTCCTACAAAGTATCAAGTTGTTTGATACACAAATTTTAAGTGCCCATTGCTAGAAATATACTCACATAGATGACTGTAGTCTGATGAACTTTTTCTCAAGATCAGCTCGTCTGCTGAAAGCCAGAAAAGTTTGATGGTTTTGAACAGGCTGCTGCTTAAATAGACTCCGAAGGAGGCAGGTGGTGTGGTTAAAGGTAACAAAGAATTTAATTTGGTTATACAACAGCCATTTAATTTGCATCTTTTGCATTTCACAACAGGCAACCGTGTGACAAGTGAACAAGTTTTGTGTTTTTCATCAAAAACAGTGGAATATAATTTGTTTGTTAGCCCTGAGCTTGTTCTGTGTTTCTGGGCTCTCACCGCAAAGTTTTTTAATTGACCTGGGAAACTTTATTGCAAGCTGGCAGATCACCTTGAATCAGTATCATGCTACCATTTCCCAAGTCAGCTACATAGTAAACTGCAGCATACATATTTTTTATTGCTTTTTGGAAGCCTGATAGGTAACAGAAAAACAACATTACAAGAATTATACAGCGTTACCCAGACACATTTTGCCCATTAAATCAAATATGGTGCAAGACAGAACACAAAATAGTTGTCTAATTATATTAAGACCTTACTCAATCAAGCTTGGATTCAACAATGCACCCTTACAATTCTGGGGTTCTTAATGTCTTCCAATTTCTAAATATTGTAAGACTGGCTAAAGAAGAAAACAGCAAACCAACATGTTAATCAATTATAACATAATTACCTGCTCCTCATCTAGTATTAAACTAGATACAAATCCAAGGTTGTCTTTAGATTCAGAATAATATTATAAAACACAATATGTGTTGTAAACCCATTTTAAGAGCTGTACAAATAATGACACAAACTTTTTTAATTGTGACGTGGCAGTGAAGTTGACATTCAGCCAAGTATGGTGACCCATACTCAGAATTTGTGCTCTGCATTTAACCCATCCGAAATGCACACACACAGAGCAGTGAACACACACACACACACACACACACACCCAGAGCAGTGGGCAGTCATTTATGCTGCGGCGCCCGGGGAGCAGTTGGGGGTTCGATGCCTTGCTCAAGGGCACCTAAGTCATGGTACTGAGGGTGGAGAGAGAACTGTACATGCACTCCCCCACCCACAATTCCGTCCGGCCCGAGACTAGAACTCACAACCCTTCGATTGGGAGTCCAACCCTCTAACCACGACTTCCCAGTTGCATTCATATAAAAATTAACTGAAACATACAGACAAAAATATGAATCTGTTTAAATATTAAGCTCAGGCACATTATCAATAAATAAAATAATAATGTAAAAAACCACAGTCATTGGTTTCTATGTTCGTATTTCAAAGTATTCAAATATAAAATTCTGAAGACAGATAAATTAGTTTGCAAAGAATAAAACATCTCTTTTTTTGCATGAATAATGGATAAGTACAGTCCTGTGCCAGTTCCTACAGCAGATTTTCCACAAGATATTTCATCACCATATCTTTTACTCATGATGTTCATCATTTTAATGTCACTTTGGATAAATACATTTGCCAAATAGATAAATGTAAATGTGTAGCTGAGAACACTGTTCTTCATAGGCACGTATCCACCATTCATGCAAAATAGAGATCCATATAATGTTTTTATACTTTAGAAACAAATTAATCTGTCTTCAGAATTGTATATTCTAAAACTATATTATAAATCAGTGGGTAAACAGCATTCTTGCGGTGTAAAAAGTGTTATTAGTCACATCCGGGACATTTTCTCGTGTGCGAGCCTGACCCGTCTGAAATATTTTTCAAAGACGCCATTTTCTTTGCTCGCGATGAGAAGTACATAAGGATGTAAAACAGCGATATGAAGTGTTTAGTCTTAAAAATATTTTGTAATATCATATCATTTTATAACGATATTTATGTGCTGTATGCGCCTAAACGTTTCTCAGAGACATTTCCTTTCACTCGCGAATCGGAACCGACTAGGACTTTTTTTTCAAAACGGGAAAATCCGAAAGTAAGTGTTTTTATCTCATTTAAAATATGTACATTGATTTAAGGTGATATTTATGTGCTTTACACTCCTAAACCTTTTCTCAGAGCAATATTTCCTTTAGCCAGCAATGCGAAGAAGACAAGGAAGTTGGTTTTAACAAGGAAAACACCCGAACAGTTTTACCTCATTTACGATGTGTATTAAGATAATATTTCTAATGTTACATGACGATATTTATTTGCTGCGCTCGCCTGAACAACAAGCCTAACTTAACCGTTTCTCACAGATTTGAATTGCTCTGCAGCAGTGCGCAGATGCGGATCTTGGAAACACCAGAAGTAAACCGTTTTAAACATTAAGTTACCTAATTTAAAATTTGTTTTATAACATCATGTTATTTATAATGATATCCATCTGCTGTGCACTCCTAAACTTTTTCTCGGAGATATTTTCTTTCACTCGCGATGCTCTGGAGCAGATGGGGAATTTGGTTTTAACAAGGAAAACACCAAAAGTAAGTGTATTATTTATTTTACGATACGTATTTTATAAAATAATATCACTTTATGACGATAGTTATATGCTGTGCATGTTAAACGATCCGAAACATTTTCACAGATGAAATCTGAAATTGAAGGGAAACACCAGAAGTGTTTTTAACGTTTCCTCATTTATAATACAGTATGTAACACTTCATAATAACTGCTCAAATATAAATGGCAATATAAGCAAATTGTACTTGTGTGTCTCATGACCAATTTTTGTGATTTCATTAAGCATGAATTTAGTTTTCATGTTGTGGATTTCATGTTGGATTTGAGTGCAGTCGTTCATGAATTAATTTGAAAATAACACTTTTCAGTAAACTCAAACTCTCTATACTGAGTGAGTTACATTCTTCATCATTAAAATGTATTTTGTGTCCCCACAAGTCTTGGAGTATGGCACATGATTTGCAGTTAACTACTTTAGACACTTCATTAAGCATTACATTATGTTTTGTATTTAGTAAAAGGGAGTTCTATGGGTTTGATATTACAATTTTAAGGAAACTATTTTTTAATATTGTTACAGATTGTTCATGCTGGCTTAATAGAAAAACTAAATGGAGATGATATGCTTGAAGAGTATGAAGCCACCAATACACGAGTAAGCCACAATTGCATATTTTTTCTACAATTATAATAAAGAGTCTGATCTCTTTCTTAAAAAATTAAACTGTAAGCTTTATATATATATATATATATATATATATATATATATATGTGTGTGTGTGTGTGTATGTGTTTGGACCGTCATTTATTTATATGCTGTCCCATTTATGTGCATTCATTTTAATAGGAGTCATCCAAACTCAGCGCAGGGAGATCAGTATGCACTTAGAATTGTGACTGTCTCTGTTGTTGGAAGACCCATTTTCTAGTAAGACTGACTCTATTTTTACAAAATACCTTTACAGTGAATTAAATTAATTTCCTTAAATGGATAGTTCACCCAATAATTTAAGTTAAAGGGTTCATTCATCCAAAAATTAAAATTAGCATGTGATTTATTCACCCTTAAGGCAACCTAGGTGTATATGTAGTAATAAACTGTGCCTCCTGTAGCGCATCAATGCGTTTTTGTAAGAAAAAAATATCCATATTTAAAATATTATAAACACTTTCCTTTAGCTTATGCTGACTTTCGTGTGTGACTTTTTACCATGCATGCACTTCACCGACGTCCTACGTCATCCGCCCAGAAGGGCTTCCGCGTACAACACTTTGTGCAACACAGTGCAAGCTAGAAAGACATTTTATTATGGAAGGATGCACTTTATTTCACTTCTTTTGGACTGTTCAACAGAAACACCCACCCACTGCAATTGTAAAGCTTGGAAGAGCCAGGACATTTTTAATAAAACTCTGTCTGGATTGGGAGTGGTCCCATGTCTTTCTTCTGAAGATTTTTCAAAAAATAAGGTTTGGTGTTCCTCAGAAATCAGAAGGTCATACAGGTTTAGAACCACATGAGGATAAACACATGACAGAATCTTCAGTTTTGGGTAAACTATTGTTGTATTGCAATTCATACGTGTATTTGACATTTCACCTGATAATAGTTTTGGTAAATGGATTTGAAAATATGTATTATTTTTGTGTGTGTTTTTATTTATTATTGTTGTTGTTGTTTTTCAATTTTACAGGGGAAGGTGTGTGATGCTGCAAATAGGAGTGGAGCTTGCTTGGCTGAAAACTGCTGAGAAACGCATCTTGTCATGCTGAAAAAGAAAACAAGTTTAGAGAAGAGAAAAAGGAGGTCCAATTACCATCACAGACTTTGATTAGTGGGCATTAAAGGTCCCCTTCTTCGTGATTCCATGTTTTAAACTTTAGTTAGTGTGTAATGTTGTTGTTAGAGTATAAATAATATCTGTAAAATTCTAAAGCTCAAAGTTCAATGCCAAGCGAGATATTTTATTTAACAGAATTCGAGATTGAGAAAGTTGTCCTCAGCAAAATGTGCTGCACATAGTTTTACATGTGGATTATAATTTTCGGGAACCGAGTTAAACATAAATTGTAACCATTGATCTCCAAGTACAGCGTCCCTGGGAAGCCCAAACAAAGATGATTGGACTCAGAGATGAAAATAACAGCTTTACTGATTCTGTTACAGAATATTCATATAGATTCATTAATTTTTTAATCATCGCTACTAACAAATTATGTGATTTTATTTCATCATGTACGAATTTCAGATGTTTGATCAAATATTTAATAAAAGCATTGAATTTTAAATGGACCCTGTGTGTAAATGAACTTGTAGCTTTATATTTTAATGGTGTTTTTTTTATTGAGTATAATTATTAATCAGAAGTCAGTACTGTGCTGACATTGGTTTTATTTTATTTTCCTTTTTTTTAATCAAAACATTTTAAAAAAGAAAAAAAGAAAGAAAAATTAAGAAAAAAGAAAAGAAAAAGAAAATTTGGATTAAATTTGGAAAATTTAATCTTTGATGAACAATAAGACACAACATATTACAAACACAGCAAATTTTAAAGAGTGGATTTAACTCCCTCAGAGTTAAAATTAACACTTTCCCATAGTATATGTGGGAATCACTGGTAAAGTGTTAAATTAACGCTTTTGAAAGAGTTAACATTATTAACACTCTAACAGTGTAAGCCAACAAACTCTTAATGTGTAAAATATTAACACCAGAATGGATGAAGAGAACACCAAAGTTGGTAAGACCATGTTCTTTACATGGAATTTTTTTTTTTTTTTTTTTAATTGTTTTGAATTGAAACATTGAAAGTGAAGACATTTTGGTGCAGGAAAAAATTACAATGTTTCAATAAAATAAATAAATGTAAACATTTTATTGTTTTGTAGGTTTATTTTTTTATATATTTTCACCTGAACACTGGAGCAGTGTTGACCAGTTAATCCATGAGTGTTAACTTTGAACACCAACTTTGGTGTTTGAATGCGATTTTAATGCGCATCTCGTCAGTAAAAACGCTCCTGTGATTATAAGTACATCTCCAGCACGTGCGTTCTAGCCCAATCACGTTTTGAGGAGGGCCGCGCGTGCTCAGCTGCTGTCGAATCACAACACAGGAACCGCTGGCCCAATCAGAACTCGTTACGTATTTCTGAAGGAGGGACTTTATAGAACAAGGAAGTCATCAGCCGTTTTTGTGACAACAGCGGTATACAGATAGGTGAATTGTGTGAAAAATACTGTGTTTTTTTATACGCGAAACATGAACACAAGTTATATTGTACACTGTAAACACAATAAAAGCTTCAAAAAAGCGCGACTAACGGGACCTTTAACATGTATTCTGCATTTATGGTAATGAATGGAATGCTGTTGTTTAACCTGATAATTGTCTGCAATATAAATGTCAATATAAGAATACATATGGACCAAACAAGAATGTTTTTTGCATCTTTGTTTAGACATTAGGATGTTTAATTGTTGTAAGACCATGTTCTTTACATTGAATTTTTTTTTTTTTTTTTTTGAATTGTGTTGAATTGAAACATTGAAAGTGAAGACATTTTGGTGCAGGAAAAAAAATACGTTTCAATAAAATAAATAAATGTAAACATTTTATTGTTATGTGGGTTTATTTTTTTTATATATTTTCACCTGAACACTGGAGCAGTGTTGACCAGTTAATCCATGAGTGTTAACTTTGAACACCAACTTTGGTGTTCTCTTCATCCATTCTGGTGTTAATATTTTACACATTAAGAGTTTGTTGGCTTACACTGTTAGAGTGTTAATAATGTTAACTCTTTCAAAAGCGTTAATTTAACACTTTACCAGTGATTCCCACATATACTATGGGAAAGTGTTAATTTTAACTCTGAGGGAGTTAAATCCACTCTTTAAAATTTGCTGTGTGTGTAATATGTTGTGTCTTATTGTTCATCAAAGATTACATTTTCCAAATTTTTTGGACTTGAAAAGGACCCGATTTTCTTTTTCTTTTCTTTTTTCTTAATTTTTCTTTCTTTTTTTCTTTTTTAAAATGTTTTGATTAAAAAAAAGGAAAATAAAATAAAACCAATGTCAGCACAGTACTGACTTCTGATTAATAATTATAGTCAATAAAAAAAAACACCATTAAAATATAAAGCTACAAGTTCATTTACACACAGGGTCCATTCAATTCAATGCTTTTATTAAATATTTGATCAAACATCTGAAATTCGTACATGATGAAATAAAATCACATAATTTGTTAGTAGCGATGATTAAAAAATTAATGAATCTATATGAATATTCTGTAACAGAATCAGTAAAGATTATTTGGAAAACACAATGCTGTGTATATATTTTTACTGTTTAAAATCTTTGAGCAAAGAGTCATTTGAAGTGGACCAGTGGAAGTCAAAACAAATCGAAGGTAGATCAACTGAGACATTGCTGGTAAAATCAGATAAAGCAACCAAGAACAGTTTGTGTTAACCTTACAGATCAGATTCTTTAGTATTCACTTTGATATCAGTGTAAGTGACGCCTTTGTATTGGCCGCTGGTTTCGTACTGTAGCACACTGCCGTTCTTGCATGTGATGATCACTGTGCCGGTGTAAGGCAGGTCAAACG
The DNA here is from genome assembly GCF_003368295.1 of Carassius auratus. Taxonomy (NCBI): domain Eukaryota; kingdom Metazoa; phylum Chordata; class Actinopteri; order Cypriniformes; family Cyprinidae; genus Carassius; species Carassius auratus. The sequence continues at coordinate 262,700 of NW_020525574.1, read as the reverse complement.
TGGCTCTGCCGATGGTGATGTCAACATCCATTTTCTTTTTAGGTGGCACATCTACAGTAGTAGTTAGAGTTTCGGTTCTCTCATCAGTGTACTCAAAGCTGAACGTGCTTTCTTCTCCAACGCTGACACTGTATCCTGTAGAAACTTCTACAATTCCTGGAATCCCTGCCTTCACTTCCACACTAAATGTTTTGGTAAAGCTTTCACTCATGGACCATGAGGCTGTTTTGATCACTTTCTTTGAGGTCTCAACTGTTTGCTCTTGGTTAGTGGAGGTTTCATTTGTGTAAGAGACATATTTGATCTCTTCCACTGACACCTTTGGTATCAGCTGCTGGAGAGTGGGATAGTTCACATTGGTGAGAACTGTGGATTGAACTGCATTGAGAAACATGAATCCCATGCAGTCAATATCTGCACCAGCTGCCCCTGCAACTCCCAGACAAAACCCAGAGCCGATATCAATGGGGTACTCTTTTTTTAAACCCATGTTTGTCATCTGGGCAAAAAATTCTCCTCCCTCGTTGGTCTTGAATTTGATGGCTCCAAGACGTGTTCCTTCTCCGTTCTCCCAGAGGGACAGTGAGGTGAAACACTCACCAGACTTGAAAGTGTACTCTTGGTACGACCCATCTGACTTGCCAAAGGTTTCATTTGTGTCATCTGAAAGCCAGACTTTGACAGCCTTAACCTGGGATTCTCCCACCCACACCCCGATCTTCTTTAAATTGGCACCATTCTTCTCCCCAGTAAATGAAAATGGAGAACCTCCTTTGCCACCAACTTTTTCCAGTGTTGTTGGTTTGGACATCTTTAAAGTAGATCTGGAAATAACATCACAGAATAATAGTCAAAACAACATATTTTAAAGAACATTTTTAACTCTTTTAAAGTAATTTGTAGTTTGCTTTTCCTCCCGATTTACTGACATTTATACCCTATTATATATCCTGCAATAACCTCCGGCAAAATATCAAGCCGTTTGCTACATGAGCGGCCATCTCTGGAAAAATACTCACAGGTGACTGTAGCCTGATGAACGTCTCAAGATCAGCTTGTCAAATGAAAGCCAGAAATGTGAGAGATGTTTGACTGGACAACTGCTTAAATAGGAATCCAAACAGGGCAGGCATAACCTGGAAACACACACACCTCCTGACAGAGTCATCTGATGAAAAAAAAAACACCCTTATTGCGTATGAAATTTGATAAGATGTTTATTTAGAATTTGATATGTTTATTTAAAATAAAGTGTCAAATGTATCAATATAACAAAATCTGGCTTTTTTATTTATTAATTTTTTTTGGCTGGGGATATGCCTATATATATATATATATATATATATATATATATATATATATATATATATATAATATATATAATCATGACACAGTGATTGCCTTGCAATATTGATTTCAGCATAGATTTTTGTTGTGTTGCATCACATTAGGGAGTTAAAAACAATGTGCTGACTGACTTTCTGTTCATAACTTCCCAACATTCTTAATCAATTTGATAATATTTTTTCATTGCGTAACCCTTTATGATTAACTAAACTTAAGCCTGACATATAAAATAATAGAAAAATATAGTTGACTTGTTAAAAAATGAAGCCAAGTTCTTATGACACGTTAAACTTCTGATAAACCTTCAAATAAAACTCTCTGGTTAAGCTAAAGAAACGCTCAGCTGAAACCAAAGAAATTAGAGCAAAGATTCAGATCATTAAATCAGAAACCAGAACAAAACATTAACATACCACAATTTTAAATATGTCCATAATCTTATGCACATTTCTACCATTCCTTACATTGTTAGTCATTATTGTGTACTATTCTTGATCGTGGGCTTCATTTCGCCTCAAAAATGAAATCTTAAAGCACTGTAAAAAATAAATAAAAATAAAATAAATAAATAAAATAAATACATAAGTGTAATTTTATTTGTTAAATTTTGTACAAACGCTACAGAAAAATAAATGTTAATAGGTTAACAGTAAGTTAGACATTTCATGTATTCTTACAAGTAAAATGCTGTTAATTGAACAAATCAATGTAAAATTTAGTCAAAAACTGTAAACTGATATTCCCAGAATTCCCTGCGTCACTCCACATTTGTTTAAATAATCATGTTTTCTAATAATTTTGTTTTTTAATAAATGCTATGTTACAAAAACTATTTAGAAACATGATTAAACATCATGTTTGGACTTTATGCTACATCTTCTGTTGTTTAATGAAAGTTTATTGCATTATTTAAGCATCATGTGTTTTATCATCAAGGTGGTTTGTGCATCTTCTATATATTAAAGAGCCAGTGAGATGAAAATTCTAAGCTTCCTATCACTGTTCATAAGTCCTGTACAATAGGTTTAAATCCATCCAAGGTTAAAAAACATTATGATTTTGTCAAAATATCATTTTAAAATTACCTAAATTCTCAGAGATCCCCAAACGGTTCGCGCGAAGCTGTTCAAAAGATTCAGTTTCCTTAAACCCCACCTTTCGGTAGCATACTGTGTTCTGATTGGTCAACTAACATAGTCAGTTTTGATTGGTTGTTCCGTATTCAAGCCGCGCGCTTCAGTTTGAATCTGAATAGCGCGTTCAGCGCGGGGGCGTGCGAAGGGAGACATGAAAAATAGACATCGCGTTGTTTTCATATGGATTACTTTATCACAGAATATCTGTTTTCAGCAGCACTTGTTTAGTCTTAAAGTAGACATGTCAAGCTTTCTACAGATATCTCTCTCATGTCTCTTCGTTGAGTATTCACAGAGTTACACTTCATTTTAATGACGTGTTTGTACATGACGATCAGCGCAGAGAAAAGCTGCAGACAGCACACATACTGATAAGACGATCGGGAGAAAACAGACACATAACTTCATCATACTTCGCGTTGTGATTCGGAGATGCTTGTTGGACTAAATAAAGTTGGTAATGAACCATCTTTTATGGCCAAACGCTTTGAAAATCCCACTGTACTCACCAAGATTAGAAAAGCAGTCATCAGTGAAATGTTGTGAACACAACAAGGATTTGTTGTACTGCTCTGGTATTGTGGTGAAAATGAATTTTAGCCATTGGTTCTTCTGATCTTCATTCTTTGGCAGTGAAAATAAAACAAACTTGCCTTTACAATTAAAAACACACTAGGTGTTTCTCAATGTCAAGGAAGGATCCTCGGAAGCCAGTATTTCGAGGATGCTACGTCATCGACATCCGTCGAAGGACTGTTCCAATGTCGAGGATCCTCGGAATTTCAACCAAGGACTGAGTCCTTCGTTTGAAGGATATCCCATACACAGGAAAGGATGCATATGTGTATCCTTTTCGCTCTTCGCGCTCTCAAATCACCCACAATCCTATGCGCGCAGCTTTGCTATCTAACGTTAGTTCGAAAATTAAAAAATGTCGAACGTTAACATAGTCGGAGCGTTAACGGTTTTTATTTACATTACCAAACATTTGTTATAACTGTAGTAAATATAAGTAAAGTTTGATGTTTAAATGCCAGTACAAATTACTACCGTATTGATATTGTAAATTATACAAATACAAATGGTTAACTGAACCGGACCTGTCATTTAACAATTGGTTGCGTCAACGGCATTTATTTTATAAATAACTAGTTAAGTTGTCTAAAGTAATTTAATGATACCATTCACAGCGTTATTCAAACAGACCTTTTCACTGATGTAATGACGCAATTACGTGCACTTGCTAGCCTGTTCCATTTACGTGTTCTCCGTATGCTATAGAGGAGTCTCGCCTAGCCTCTGAAGGAAGTGACTTGGAAGGATCAGTCCTACCAAGGAAGTATCCTTGACATTGAGAAACGCCTATTGTCTCCTCGACATGATGCTCTCACACCAAACAGAGCGTCTGTGTGGGGGGTGGGGCAGGTCAGAGTTACGTTTCTCCCAAGACGGTAGGCGGAGATTATTATGCAAAGTGTTCCTAGTGACGTACATAGAGATGGGCAAAAGATTTGAAATCTATAACGACTCGTTTCAGCGATTCAGAGTCGACTCCTTACTTTAGAAGCCAATAACTTTATAAATCGTGTACTTTTTGGTTTAATTATTTGCACATTGTTTACACAGATGGACAGCTACATCATACACTGTAATACAGGTAATTTTTGATTTCCCATCTGTGTGGCTCTTTAATATATACTTCTGCTTGTGGCGAAGCTCCTTGTGATGAGCTTTGATTCTACATGTGGCTTTCTCTTACACCACCGACATTATTATGGTGTTTGTATGTATGTTAAAAGTGCAAAACAGATTTTAATAGCAGTGTGCGTTGTTAAATTTATGGTTTACATTCACATTTTCCTGTTTGTAAATTACAGATATATACTGTAAAAATTTACAAATAAATTGCAGGAAATGTGTTTACAGTTTTTCTGTATTTTTTTTTACAGAAACCACTGTTCAATTCTGGGTGGTTCCAGCTTGAGATATTTAGATGTAAGACATTTTAGGGCAGCTACCAGAAGATGTTTGCCTTAAAATAGCAACTACAGGGTCAAAAGGAATAAAAGCATAAAATATATAAGTACATTTTAAACTTGCTCCCAAAATGATTTTAGCTTTGGACAAGAGTTAAGTGCCAGATTGTACAAATTCCATCCAACATTTGACAGAGAATATTGTATTCATCTTTGCCAAAATTGTGGAGTTCAGAAACATCTTTAAATTCTCTCCACATATTTGAGTTAGTCACCCTATGAGCCTCACAACAAGTATCTGGCCAATCCTCCCGAGTAACCTCCTCCTGCATTTCTATCTCCCATCATTCTTTATATGCAGAAGAATTACTTGAATGAAGTAACAGTAGCCTCTGATAAAGTACAGAGATAAAATCCTTAACTATATTTCCCATATGAATATTATCAATAATTTCTCCACTTCATTTGGATTAACAATCTCTTCCCAATCTTTATGTTTTGTAAGCCAGTCCCTTATTTTTACAGAAAGTCTCTTATTATTAAAGAAGAACACATTTTTATCAGATGTAAATGAGATATATAAAACATGATGAAGATGCATGTGTTTGCAGGGGCGCAGTCTTCATTAGCGCTCTTCATCAGTGTTGAAACAGTTTTCACAATAGATCTGAATAATTTGTCATGGGAAGATTTCACTTCTTAATGACTACGCATGTGGTTGTGATAAGGTCCTCAATGTATTACAAGCACTGATCAATGTTTTACGTCAGTGGTCTTGGGATACTACTGCTCTTTGTATGTCTCGTTTATCTGACACACTCATATCAGTTCAGCAGGTGATGCAGATGTCATGACGCAGATGCTCTCGGGAGTGAAATAAGAAGTGGAAAGTCACCGCGGTACACCCACATTCACTGTAAAATATATGCAGAGAATATGCTGGGGCTCATAAGATAATCATGTGAGTTAAATTAATCAGAAGTTAATCGGTTAATCATGTTTAATGATTGTGACATGACCTAATAATCATTTGCATTGACATTTACATGTTGGAGAAGTCCTTTCATGAAAAAATGCATCCCATCTCTTTAAAACAATGACACATAAAAAATGGTTTATAAAACTAAAGAGCCTGGAAACATTTCAATTGTCTGGAGGAGATGTGAACAGACGACACACAAATGTATATATTATCCAAAACAAGTTTTATAAGATGTGTAAAGATGAAGCACTAATAAAAAATGAAATACTTTTAAATCAACAATATAAAGATTATTCTATGTTTACTTCATTAAAAAAAAAAAAAAAATCCATTAAGATTTCACAGAAAAATGTGATACGAACCATGACCTGAAGGTGTTCTTACAATTATAAAGCCTTTTATTTGCTAAAAAAAATGTATAATAATAATAAATAAAAGTATCAATCAGATGACAGAAGGCATTTAGTAGATTGTGTTCAACTGTTTTTTAATCATGTTGATCATATAGAGATTCTTGAAATTTGTGTGTCAAATATGATACAGCTTTATAGGGTTATGGGCAAAATTGCAAATCTGAAATAATCAAAACATCATGTTTCTTTTTGCTGTAAAATCCTTTATATATTTCATAACGATTTGCAAAGCTCCATGAAGATTATGAAAAAAAAAAATATATAAAGGTTTAGAATTTTTGAATGATGACAGATTTCACATGGGTGCGCTAACCTTGCACTGGCGTCCAGTGAGCACTAGGTGGCACTGCTCTCTTCGTGTCTTTTTGTCTCGTTCTCTTCCCGAGGCATCATCTGCTACAGGTCAAAAGTAAAGTCAGATACATAGTTTTAGAAACGGCAGGATGTGTGTGTATACAGTTATGCATAACGTGAAACTCTCTGGTCTCAGGTGAGGTGCCCAAAACAACCAGAATCAGCTGACAATGTGTGTGTCTGTGGGAAGTCAACACACATGCCTCAGGGCCTGTAAACAGCTCAGAGAAGTAGAGAGGGGCGAAAGTTCAGGTCATGTGCAGCTGTCTGTCATCACTTGACGATAACAGATGTGTCTGACGTTTTTCTCTGTCAACCTGCACTCACATTCGGTTTATTTGCAATAATATTAATGCGTGGCTTTGATTTATTCATCTTCAGTAGTAAGTAACCAAGATCTCCTTTAGAATATTAGCTCAGAAGTCAAAAGTTCAACTGCACCTGCACCCTCTAGTGGAAGAACTCAGCCTATTATTATAATTAAAAAAAAAATAATCATGACACGTGTAATCACTTCTTTAGAGTGCACACAAACAGAAATATCCTCCATCTGTTTGTTTTATATTTGTCTCCGATCTGATTACTCTTGATCATTCTGACTGGATTGTGTCCAGTGCTACAAATACAAGCTTATTTTTGATTATTATAAGAGCTTTGCATGAAACAGATTAGAGTATATTTTGCACACTGCTGCTGAAAAACATGATGCATCCTAAAATGCAGATTTAACTGTTGCATGTGTGCATTTATGCAATGAGTGTAATCAAACTACACCAGGAGTACCAGCTATTGCCTTAAATTCAGCTTTCGCTGTGTTTGATGGCAGGTGTTGACTGGTCTTTTCCTAAAAATCACAGTCTAGCACTGTCTAACACCCGTCCTCGTTTCTGCCACACTGAAATGTATTTTTGACGAGTGGAGGGTAACGGAGATGCAATTCCTTCCATTTTGGTTTTATCTCAATTACCTGCATGAAATTTTGATGTTGGCTTTGAGAGTGCACGGTAGCAATTCAGTTTCTATGGAGCAGATTAAAGATTGATCATGTATGTATAAAGAGGTCTCGCCTGCAAGCGTGCTGGAGGTGGGAGCGTGAATGTGTGTGTCCGTGCTGTGACCAAACACACTCCCAAAAAGACATAATAGACATGTTCACTAGACTAGAGCCTACATCTAGATCAGTTTAGCCACATTACAGTTCAAGTACAATTGCTTGGGCCTATATCGCAATATCTAACATAATATTAGACTTTAATCTGCTACATTTCTACAACAATACCATATTGAAATATATTCAAAATCCAAAAAATTTAATACTATCCGAACAATTATCTGAATGTCTACACAGGTGTTAGTCTCAGTTTAGGAATAATGCTGTAAACATGAATCGTGTAACATAATGCGGTGAATTATACACAGAGCTGTTATTCTCGTACAAAAGAAAACACAGTAATGCTATCTGTTATTATGTTTTAGGCCATTGTTTTATTAGTGACAGTGTGTGTTTGTTGGGTGACAACCTTGACTAGTTTTAGGGTGATTTGAGACGTACTGTATATGAAGCACTTTGGTAGTTTTAATGCATTTTGGATGTGAAATTGACTGCTGTGGCAAGATCAAAGTTGGTGAGAAGAATTTTGTGAAGAGTTCTGACCTAGGTTTTGATAAACTTGTCCTATAGTACATATTTTTATTAATGTTTAATGTAATGTTCAAACTTTTCAAATTAACATTTTCTTAATTGCTGCTTTACTTTTTTTATTTTCTTAGTCGCAGAAATGTTTTAATAATCTAAAGTACCTTGTGGAATGCAAAGATTATGTGGATGTTGAAAATTCTAAATGGAATCTTCAGTGACAGCCAGTGTTAATTTCGTTGACTAAATATTTTCGTCATTATTTTCGTCACGAATATATTTTTGCGGACGAAAACGAAACGAAAACTAAAAAAGAAGGCACTGATGGAGACTAAAACTATGACTAAATTGATTGACATTATCGTCAACGAATAAAGGACGAGACGAAAATAGACTGTGACGAAAATCAAATCAGCAGACGGGAGAGATGCGAGGAATGAACAAAAGAACCGGCAAAACGGAACAGGCGAGACTGCATGAGAGAAGAAAACCAATCAGAGCCTGACTTATTGAGACGTGAAGCGAAGGTTTTCAGTTTTTAAATGAGCTCCCGGGAAGACGGCATTCGAAGAGGTGATGTCTAAAAGAGCGACAAAATGTCCACAGCTCACTTCACGTTTGACGACGAACAAAACAAAACAAAGTGTAAAGCACGCGGAGCACTCATTCGTGGCAAGAACACAACCAATTTGAAAAGACATTTACAGACGAGCCACCCGGACATTTTCTCAAATGTAATTTCACAACGATGTTCTTTTGTTTATTGAGCTAAGCAAAATTGGAAGACTGCAGTGCGTAGATGTTGTAGCATTAAATATTACGAACTGAAAAGTACTGTAAAATAGCCCCTTCTTCAAGTTAGATGAGAGCACAATAGGCTACTAATACGCAATATTATGATACATACATCTGATTAATACTAATGTTTAGTATATTTTATAATGTTCTACTTGTTGACAATATCACAAATATTTCTATATTAGTCATGTGAAACGTGAATGTTCACATCCTATCATTATACATACTAATCTAGCAATATTGTAGTATTTAAAACATACAATATTGCTAGACAAATGAATACCTTATAAAATCTTGTTACTTTTTTATCCACCCAACTTATTAAATATTTACTTTAAATGTATGCACTTATTGTTCAGCTCAGCTGTAAGCTTTAAGGTCCTGGACCTAACTTTATTTTTCTTTTATTGATGGTCAATTGGCCGCTAGTTATTGTTTACATTATCATGACAGTGTTTGTTGCTGCATAAAAGCTTTTGAATCGAAATAGACACAGTTGTGTTGAAATAAAGTTGAATTTGTGTTTTATATATTTTGGTTAAGTTTGTTTCCTATACCAGCTGTAAAAAAATTGTCTAGTAAATCTGTTATTGATTTTAGTCTTATTTTAGTCGACTAAAATACCAAGCAATTTTAGTCGACTAAAATAAGACTAAAATTAAAACAAATCAGATGACTAAAACTTGACTAAAACTAAAAAGAATTATAGTCAAAAGACTAAGACTAAAACTAAATTAAAATTTCGTGTCAAAATTAACACTGGTGACAGCAAAGAACCTTTGCCAAAAATTTGAATAGTACTGATTCTGAAATTCCCATGGGGTTAAGTTTTAGTATTTTTCCTAATTGTTTCAGTGTGGAATTTGATCATTCAGATAAAGATAGAGCTCTTACTATTGCACACGGGAGGTTTATGACTAAGAAAAATGATGCATCAACAAAGCAGAGCATTAATATTCCAGGAGTATTGCACAGCGCAGTGCGCCCGAGGCGGAGGAAACTCATTGGCTCTGTGGAGGCCTGGGACGCCTGATCAGATTGCTTTTGTTTTGATGTATCAGTGGCAGCGCTTTCACGTGTGTCCGCCTGGACAGGGAAGGCCCGAGCAGGGCACAAAATGTCTCCTGGCAGTGTCCGATGCGCGGTGGATTAATGAGAGATTTCACAACACATGATCTAAGTGAAAATAGACTAATTACGCCGAGGGACCAGACATGCATGGATCACGAATTACGTATCTGGAGTCAGTATTTTAAAGTTAGCATGCATGCAGTCTTTTAAATAGGCTAGAGGCGACAAGATTTTAAAAGTGCATGTGCGCATGGAACATCCAAATGCGCAACATGTTGAACACAAAAATGGCAATTGCATGCATGATTTAGGCAAAACTTCTGTTTGCCGACAGCTTAACTGATATCACGGTCAGCGTGTCTGAACAAGACTGATCTGATGATAACGCGCATGGCTCGTAGCAATTAAAACATACCTGCAAAGAGGACGTGCACACAAAGGTGTCCGATACATTACTGCAGTTTTCTCGCAGATTGAATACTTCACATTGCATCACCTGAACCCCAGCATCTGCTGCTGTTGCAGAACCCCGCTATAGGCGCAGATTGCGCCGACATTGACTTCTGCTCTTGGTTAATGCGTCCTGACTGACAGTGAACCATCGCACCTGTCCTCCTCCTCGCAGTGTGTGTCTAGGTGTTTCACTCAAATCGGTAAAAATATGTTGCTTAATGTTTATGTCTGTCATTATAAAACATTGGAAATTATTTGTTAATTTTAATGTCAGTTATAGCCTACGAATAGAATTGACGCTCGATTTTGTTTTTGTTTACAGAATAATGCGCGACGGTTATTGTTTTAACTCTTATGTTACCAAAAAGACAAACATAGACTCGTTCTCATTGTCTTTAAATCAGAAACATAGAATTATTAAATACACATCTAATCTCAGGAGTAGAAAACGCAGAAAAAGTTAAGTTTGAAGACGCCTAACATGATTAGGTCTTCTAGAAAAAAGAAAAAAAAACATTCACTGTGACTAATAATATTGGGAAGTTCATCACAGCAGACACTGAAGTCCGGAAATCTTACTTAAAAGCATAAAAATTACTTTGCCTGTGTCATGCACCAACACATAAAATGTCTTCAATAAAAAATATAAGTGTGAACTCAAATTCACAATTTTTCTTCAAGTGTGAGTAATTAAGTTAAACATGGGCAATTACGCTAAAATCAAGACTTAGCCTACCTGTGTTGGAACTTCTTCTTTTTTTTAAGCATTTGTTTAAAAGATAAATTGATTAATAAAATATGCCTTAGTCTATGCATAATAATTAAACCAAATTAATGAAAAGAGTGCAAATCAAAAACAGCACACAGTAGTCAGTCTGTGTTTTTAAGACGATTTTCAGTTAGATCTAAATGTGGATTACATGAAAATATCTCCAAATACCTTTGTCCGAGTGTATTAATTATTCATGGGATCTCAGAATCTAGAAAAAGAAGAGATGGGTTTTTTTAGGCGGCCAGAGAGGCTTTACACCCATTTGAGTTTCCAGACGCATCACAGAATCACGAGACACGCGGGAAGCTGGAGGACAACAAGGTAAAGACGGTCAATGTTGTCCCTTATATTTGTGCTATAACAATATTTGGTTTGACTTGATTTGGTAATGTTTTTATTAAAATAAATATTCTTTAAACGAGTGTATGGTTTGAATTTATTTGTTGATCTTGTTGTTATTAGCCTATTATTATTGTTTTACATTCGTGTTTAGGCTTTATTTGAATAGAATCATAAATGCGTCTCTGTGCAGTTCTCCTCCGTCGGTAAAGAGGCGGAATCTAGGACCTTGAGCGGCAGAGCTTCGTCTCTCGCGCGGTGCATTCACAGTTCACGGGCGTCTGGACGCTAACGCGATGAGACAGGGGAACCTTTACAGCAACAAACGGGAGTATAATATCAGGGAAGGCTGACCGAGCCGTGAACCGAGGCCCTAACACGGAGCAAATTAACATCAACAAAAATAGCTCTGCGTTTTCAGATCGCTTATGTGCGAAGCAGCAGATGCAGCCCGCGGTGTCAGCTCGTCTTTGCGCGTGGATGCATAGCAAATTGACCCGCTTACCTGAGCAGGTGACCCGGGGTCACGACATTACACCTGGATGATCAGGACGGATAGAACCGCATCCTATCGATTTGCTATATGCATGCAAGTTTGACAAATATAATTTGAGTTTCATGTCTTTAAGATCTCAAAAAGTTCTCAAAAACAAAACACTTTTGCTTTTCTGCAAAGGTACCAATAGGCTACATTTATTTATTTATTTATTTATTTATTTATTAAGTGAAAGTATTTCAGTAACTGTCATTTTCTGTGGCCAAAACGTTGAAAGTTGTTTCACAAAGACAATGACCAAATGTTAAATAAATGCTTTAAAAAGATTGCTCGTCTTATAGCCTATTTGTGTATTAAAGTCCCTCAAATCTCTTTTTGCAACTGTTTGCTAACAGGAATTATTAAGAAAATAAATAGAGTGACTTTTTTTGCGACTTAATTATTTGAGGACACCATTAAACCTTTTATTTATGGGAAGTAGTTGCATTATTCCCACTTTTCATCGCGAACGTCGCATGAATTGCAGAGAGAAATACTGACGCACAAATAGCAGGTGGTTAAAGCTGGCATGACAGGAAAACTATATGCTCAGGCACCAAAAATCGAGGCAGGATTTTAAGAGACACGAGATCACGAGCACGTTGCGCTGAAATGCAGTGATCTCAGGCTGGTAATGAAACAGAGATAGCGACGGACAGAGAAGCAGATGCTCTGAAGAAAGGCAGTCCATTAAGTGAAGGCAGAGCGATGTGACAGGTCGGGGAGGATCTTAAAAGCCTCTGCTGACTCTCGCAAGGTGAAATGTCAGTGCGCGTTTGAGACGAGCACATCTTACCCTGCTGAACTCACACGGACCTCTGGCTCGGGACAGCTGAACCTTCAACACTCATATCTATACTAGAAGAAAACTTTGCTTACAGATCATAACTCTTTTGTGTAAACGAGAGCATACAGCAAGGCATATGAAAACGAGGCGAGATTTTCTTAAATATCACGTGGCTTCAATCCAATTGTGAAAGTCGTAGCTAGAGAGAAAATCACATAAATCTCATGAATGTGTGTTTCAGTTGCACTTTTTTCTTTTCCTGTTTGGTATACTATTTATACGCAGAAATTGACTATGCATGCATAGGCTATGATACGCAATTGGTAGGTTTAGGGATATGGGATATAGGTGCGTGTTATAGGCCTACAGTATGTAGGCCTACGCCAAAATGCGCATTGAATGCACGCCATAAAAAGTGCTTATCTTATGCATGCAAAAACTGCATGCTTGTCAAACACGTGCATATCATATTCACGCCCAAGTTATTTTTTCTGCATAAATAGCATGTACAGTAGGCCTTCAAAAATCAAACCGCAAAACACTGTACAAACGCTAATGTTCAATTGTATATGTTAAATTTACTGTGAAAACCCGTAAACTGACATTCCCACAATTCACAGTTTTTTTTATTTAATAGTTACTTGGTTTTCTGCTCTATGTATCTTATGGTGTTTAATTAGGCCTAATGTTTACTGCATCATTTTAAGCGAGTTTACCTCAGCTTGTGGAAAAAGTCAAATTTATCATGTGTTTCTTTTACCGCCTGCAATCAGAAATTGTAAAAAATGTTATTAATTAAAAAAAATTGGGGATGGAATTGTAACATTGTGTCAGTTAATGAAATGTATTGTTAACCATTTTAAAATAAATAAATAAATTGTCGAATAGCAGCTGCTTAGTATTGCACTAAAACGACTCGAAACACCTTACCAGCTTCATAGAAATGCCTTGGCAAACATGCATCGGAACCACTCCAGCATCATAGTGTCGATATTTGTAGAGCCAACAACAAGAGAAAAAAGCGAGTTTTGTGCATCCTGCTGTTATCACTGCAGGCATAATGCAATTAGATAAATTATTTAGATTATGTGTTCTTTAATTATTTATTTGTTTGCTTAATTGCATTTTTACAATTGCCCTTTAGGACAAACTGAGGTGCCACTTTTTGTATTGGCTGACTTGTGACATCACAGCCTGTGGGCCTATTAAACATCAAAAATATACTGTATGGAGCCAAAACCTGAAGTCTTCTCCAGAATCATGGGAGGGTGGGGGCTCAGATTTATATGCCATTATTTCTTTCAACATTCAGCCACACCTTCAGCATGCTTCTTGTATACACATTCATATTTAGATGTAAGCATGTAATTTCTACACAATTAGAAAGTAAAAATGGCCAAATTTACCATTCTCCAGGCAAAAAAAAAAAAAAAAGAAAGAAAAAAGATTGGTTAGAATAGGCTGCACCCATGTTTTTAAAGCATCATATATCGTTTAAACTACTGGAGGAATCACCCTTTGAATGACTAATACCTATCTATCCACATTCACAGACGCTTAAAATGTTTTAACTTAACACTTCACCTTTAAAGAAAAACGATCTGTTCATAAACTCCCGTTTGCCTTTCATTCATTTCTTTCAAAATGCAAGGTCATCTATAGTAAGGAAGTAGAAAGATGAAGAGAGGAACCAAGCTCTTTATTTTCATTCTTTGGAGCCCCTTTTAAAGCCATGGCTGGGTGAAAAGCTTTCTGAATGTTTTTCACACTTCCCTGCTGTCCGTCACATTAGCACCTCCCCAAAGATCCATTACCGGGGCGCAGAGAAGCCCTGGACAGAGATATGGAGAGAGGCAAAGCTGACTGAAAGAGACCTGAACTAGTACATTTATAAGAGCATGTGGATGCGGTCTGGTCAGAATGTTAAAAATATTGGAAGAGGAATTACAGGAAGAGGAATCTGCTTAATATCAATTCACACAAACACAACACAGCACACAAAAGAGGTGTTTTGCCACAGTTACACCATTAATTTTGACTAATTAGGCCAATTTATTCTGATACGTAGAAGACTGTCAACTCAATTATCAGGCATCACCATAGAATGTCTATAACATTGTTTTCAGAATAATTTGGGGCAGAGTGGAGTGTTCATCCACATTCAGGTATTGAAATAAAGTTAAAGGGGTCAAATGATGCGATTTCAAATTTTCCTTTCTGTTTGAAGTGTTAAAAGCTCTTGGTGCATAAAGAAGATTTGTTAAGTTGCAAAGACTAAAGTCTCAAATCCAAAGAGATATTCTTTATCAAAGTTAAGACTCTGCCACGCACCCCTAAAATGCATAGTTTAAACACGCCCCCACACATCTGCGTCACTATGTGGAAATACTTCACTCTAAAAAGGACTTTAGGACTTTGGGTTGTTTTTAACCCAAGTTTGGGTTGAAAATTGGTCTCGATTTTAACCCTGCAGGGGTGGGTTGGGAACATGAAAGCGAATGAAAGACATTATGGTAAGTAAAGATTCAAAATGTACAGTATTTGAAAAATAATGTGTTTTTTGACCATTATAGAATGTCAACATATTCTGTTACACCAAATACACAAAATAATGATCTATAAATCTTTAAAAGCATCATATGACCCCTTTAAAAGGTTTGGGGTCAGTTTGGGGTTTTAAAGAAATTCATACTTTTTGCTACCTTTTTTCCTGTGTTTTTGGTGAGACTTCTTTTAAAAAAAAAAACTGGATGTTAATCTACATAATACATTTTCTGCATCCTATCTTGCAACTTAAGTTCAAGCCCAATTCAGTCCTGAGCCCTGCACAAGCCTCATGAGCATGGATGTCTGTCTATATCTGCTCAGTCTGCTTCATCTGTAAACTGTAATTCATCTTATGTGGGTTAAACAGCAAACAGTGTTTGATACTATCTACAGAGAGAGAAAATGTTAGCATAAATGTGCTCATTTGAACACATGAATGCATTATTAGTCACACATGCTAAGTGTGCTTAGAAGTGCCAGGTACAATTATAATCTAACAGCAGACATCCCTCCTCTCACTATCCCTCCGATTCAATTCTCTCCTCCTACATCTGTTCTCCACCAATCACTTTGGCTCTCCTCACAGGAAAAACCAAACCAGTGGACCTCCAAAGCCTGCGGGGGGATGATGGGTGTCTAGCAGTTGTCAGGTCCTTTACCCCCAAATCGGGACAAGAAAACAATTTTCCCCCCAAATGGAGTGCAAATGCTACATATAACTAAATAATGTATTTTAAAAACATAAAATATTAAAATAATAAAACATTTCCAAGACAGTTTCCCTGTTTTCGCATAATTTTAATGACTGTTAGTTAATTTTTTAGAATGCAAAACACTGTCTGAACTTCTCGTCCATTTATGTGTGGATGTAAAGAAGAACTGTACCATTATTATTCCTCATTGATTTCATATCACAACCCATCTGTCAGCATCGGTCTTGCTGATAAAGCAGATGTAGCTATAAGTAAATAATTCATTAGATAATTAGATGAGTGTTTGGGCTGATCTTCCACAGACTCCAGGGACGGATGTGAGAGAGTGAGTGAGTGGATTCTCTCTGGAGTTCAACTGACACTGTTAGTTTTGGCTCGGATTTATTTATTTATTTTGCCTTTGGGTTTTCTTTCTTTCAGCCAACAGCCTTCAGAGTGTCAGACTTCATGACCAAAGCTTTTTACATATGAACATCATTTATACTTATACTTGTTGCCATTTAAAGAGAGTAATAGACTCCCAAAGTAATGGTTTGTTACTGTAAGTAGCCTACCTACTTACAATTTATTTGTAATGATTTGCAATTCAATAAAATCACGTGTGAATGACTTTTTGAATGGCCAGTTCTGCCTAAAATGAAACCATAGTAGTTATCTATCAATGGAGTGAAAGCCCACTGTAATTTTGTCATGCAGAGTCAATAGATCAGCGTGTTTCTGTTCACACTGACTAACTCACTCACTCTCATCTCTGATGGCCATGGCGTTCGTTTCCTGTCGGGTGACCTCAGGCTGACCTCATGATTCATGCTCTCTGACCTGAGCGGCAGCGTCAGTGCTAATGTTGTCTGACGACGGTGACAGTGTTCACACGTCTGCTGAGGGCAGGACAGTAATCTGAGAGTTCGGCTGGGCAGGAGTGTGATTTATTTCTCACAGGTCAGGTGTTATTGTCATCTCTGCTTCCTGTCAGAACCGTTCACTGCCTTGGATGATAAAAGGATTTTCTGTTATTGGCCAAACAATTGCTTTTCGTTAGCGATTTATACTAGTTTAATATTTTCTGTGTACTCTAGTATTTACTTAAATAGCCATAAAAAAGAAAGCATTAATGGAATAGTTCACCTAAAAATGAAAATGTGTCAAAAAAGTACTCAACCTTTGGCCATCCATGAAGAGTTTGTTGTTTTATGGGAACAGATTTGGAGACATGTAGCATACATCACTTGTTCGCCAATGGATGCTCTGCAGTGAATGGGTGCCGTCAGAATGAGAGTCCAAACAGCTGATAAAAACAAAAACATTAATACACACCACTCCAGTCCATATATTAACATTGTGTAAAGAGAAAAACTGCATGATTGTAGGAAACTTTTAACTTCAAATCATCTCTTCTGGCTAAAATATGAGTCCATAATCAATATTACCACACCATTAAATATGTGTTGTTTAGAACAGTTTTTGCTTGTAATCAGTGCTTGATCTGTGGATACTGTATGTATCTCCTGATTTACACAAGACAACTATTTCACTGAAATAAGCAATATTAGGACTCAGCAGCCAGAAGCAGCAGAAAAACGCCTTAATGGTTGATTTGTTTCTCACAAACATGCAGCTTTTCACTTCACAAGACGTTAACTGATGGACTGGAGTGGTGATGATTACTTGTCGATTATTGTAATGTTTGGACTCTGATTCTGACGGCACCCATTCACTGCAGAGCATCCATTCGTGAGCAAATGATGAAATGCAACATTTCTCCAAATCTGTTCCCATGAAGAAACAAAAATCTACATTTTGGATTGTGTGAAATTTTCAACTAAATTTCACTTTTTGAGCTGAACTTTTCTATTATGCACCGAACACTCACTAAATTTAAACACACACCAGACAGTGTGTATGAAGTGTGTACTTGAATATATAGACCAGGAACACACACACCACTCTGACACCCTTGACACACCCAAAAAATAAATCTCAAGAGACAAGCAGCCCAGGGCGACTTCACACTCACCTTCTTTCTTTTTTTCAGATGCATCTGCTCCAAAATGTTGTGACACACACCATGTACCACCACATGCTCAGATCAGTCTGGATAACCCTAGAAACACACATTTGCCTGCTTATATTTGAAAAGACCTCAAATCACAGAACAGCCGAAGATTTCAGTGCCACATATTTTAACATAATCGTTTTGATTTGGTGAAAAGGTGTTCATTTTTCCCCAACAAAAACATGTGATTTTAATACACAGCACAGCGTCACAGTGTTTTGTCACATCAGATGAAAGCTGTAATCTTTAGTGCTCATCTATAAAGCTTTAGCAATGAGTGAGGATAAAGAGATAAATAATCAAATAAAAGTGCACTAATAATTAGCAGCTTTGAACATGTATGATTCATTAAAATTCAATGGATGTTTCCATCAGAGTCAAATTCAAATTCAGAGATTGTGACGAGCGGATGGAAATATGCAAATAAAGAAGTTCTGGGGTTTTGATAATATTAACATGGTGAAATGTTTAAGGTTATGGGTCATTCAAATGTTGTCTTTGTGTTAGCGAGACATATTTAAGCAATCACACACGCTCAGATTAATGAGTCACCTCGCATGTTTTAATAATCAGGAGACTAAATGTATATTTTATGTAAATATGCTTACATTAAATATCTTACATATATGCATCAGATATAAAGTCTTCATTATTAAGTCTTCATTTAATAAAATTGCTAACTTTTTATCAATATATTTAGTCTAAAAACTATTCAGAATGAGTTTAGATCTATTTATGTTGTGGTTTTGATTAGTTCATTCCTTTCTCTGAATTCTAAGAATGTTTTCTTGAATTCAAATCAAGAATGTTAGACATGTATATTGGTTGAAGCACTCTTGCTGGTTTTACAGCAAAATGGTTGATTTTTGGGCTGTGAAGGTGCATGAATCATTCTTTTTTTAGCTGGAACTACAAGGTGAATGCATTAAATGATTGGCATGAAATTAAACTAAATTATGATCTTTCTCTACTTTCTCTCCTTCTCCATATATATTACAGCTGGAGCCGGAGTCCTTCGGGATGTTACAGAAGATGGGACACAGATGGGATGTCTGTCCTGCTGCCTGAATGAAACACATCAAAGATGTATCATATGCACACACTGGAGAGTAAGGAGGACACTATCTCCTTCTCTTTTCTTCATGACATGCACAAGTCACTTCAGATGTCTGAGATGCAGAATATTAACATACTGACTTCTAGAGGTCCCAAGAACAATAGTTGATCTGAAAGTTCAAAGTTTCTGCACTGTCACTCAAATCATCCTGTTTTGGAAATGTACATTTCTAGAATAAAATGTGATGAGGTGCTAGGATGTTGATGATGCTTGCAACAGCATTGCTACAGCTTTTTTTTTTTTTTTTTTGCACATTTGCACATTGCGCACTTGGGTGTCGAGTTGTCTTCTCTTTCTTGACATGAATGTTTTGGGGAAAGTTTGAGCGGGACATAATGGTAATACATACATAAATACATATTCATTTATTTATTTCCCAGTAATCTTTAGTTCATGAAAGCATCTTATTGGACAAAATCTGGCAGTCAAGAAGAACCGTGAATGTTTATTCCCCATTTATCCTGAAAGAGAAAAAAAACAACTAGTTTGAACCTTTTATTAGTGAATTTTGTCAATGTTTAGCTTACAGGTGAGATGGCCAACACACATACCAAAACCACAAATGTGTAGTCTTAAAGGATTGCTTCTTCTTTTATTTCATGACTTTATATAAAGCAGACTGCATTAAGCAGCTTTATTGATCTCATCCTCTCCTGCCTTACAGTCTACAGTCTCTCTCTCTCTCTCTGTCTCTCTCTGTCTCTCTCTCTCTCTCTCTCTCTCTGTCTCTCTCTCTCTCTGTCTCTCTCTCTCTCTCTCTCTCTCTCTCTCTCTGTCTCTCTCTCTCTCTCCGGGTGGAGCGGGTGTGTGGGGTCGTCATATGGTCACTGCGCTTCACCAGGCTACACTGCGACTCAGAGCTACAGAATATGCCAGTGTGCATTAGTGTAAGGCTGAACGGAGAGAGAGAGAGAGAGAGAGAGAGCAGTATAAAGCAAACAGGAGGATGAGAAACTCAAGGAGACTATGAGAGAGAGCGAACATCAGCGCACTTACATGAACCGGCTCAGAATGAGTCCTGCAAAATGTGATTCATCAAATATAGATGCTCTTTTTTTTACTGCTCTCATTTCTCGCAAGTTCAAGGAACAGCCATCCATCACTTCAGATTATTTTCACACTCAATTCAGTTTGAAATCGAAATGGATCCTGTTTACTTTCTAAAAGCATTTTCTTGGTCCTTCTGCAGTTGATTTGTTAGTACTTGCTGCTCCAAAATAGTTTGTCTCCAAAAAAGTATCAACATATATATTTATTTGAATGATGTCATCTTACTTTTCAATGTTTTCTGAAATACAAAAATTGTATGATATAAAATTAGAAGTGGATCTCTTTACAATACAATTAGCTAATGCACTTTTATTGCTGGTATCAAAGTTTAAAGAATTATTATTTTTATTTTTTTGTTTTATGTTTGTCTATATAATTTTATACATTTTTATTTTAAATTAAGTTGGCAACTAGTTGAAATAAACATTTTTTAATTTATTTTATTTCAGTTAATGTTATTTACTTAAGGTAACAAAAATGTTTTAATGGTTCTAGCTTTAGTTACATTGGCATTGGCATAGAGAGGCACATCCTCAGGCACATTTGGCCTTTTCAATGTTTGTTTTTATTGGTGTTTGTCTTTTGCAGTGGTGTCATAGCCCCGCCCACTTCAGAGTAGTCGCATCCTTATTGGTCTAGACAGTGGCCAATGGTAATGTACAACAGCTGGCAAGAGAAATCCATGATCTCATTTTCAGGGATGCTTTGAGCAAGCTTCATCAGCCAACATTCGTCTGTAATCTTCCATCCCTCGTAATCTCACTGCACTCTGCTGATCTGTGACCAGGGGCTCGTTCTCTTCCGTGTCCCTTTGCTCCCTTCAGCCGTCCAACAGAACTGATCCCAGATCAGAGATGAAGCACACAAAGGTCGTGACCCCTCATCTGCGCCCTGAGCTTATGTGCTCGGTACATGACCTCATGACAGCACAGCGAGGTGGCTCTCTTTCGAAAGATGTGACATAGTTTGAGGGCAGTTAAAGACGGAGTTAGGATCAGTTTCTATTGACATTTTGTCAGAGTGGCCCCTTCCTCTGCCTTTAGGCTCACAGCGGCCCAGAAACACTGCGGTTCAGAAGTTCACAGTGTCGCTTTTTCCTAAGACTGCTGATCAAGTACACATTTTAAGCATGTAAAACATTATATGATATGCCAATTAATGTACCACGATATATATATATATATATATATATATATATATATATATATATATATATTTGAGATGGGTAGATTTAATGTATTTCAAAGAGGTGTTTTTCAGCTCACTACGAATGCATTTATTTGATCAGAAATACAGGAAAAAAATTAAAAATTGTGAAATATTATTACAATTTAAAATAACTGTTTTCTATTTGAATACATTTCAAAATATAATTTATTCCTGTGATGTAAAGCTGAATTGTCAGCATCATTCCTCCAGTCTTCAGTGCCACATGATCTTCAAAAATCAGTCTAATATAATGATTTGCTGCTCAAGACACATTTCTGATTATTGTCATTGTTGTAAAATAAATCTTAAGTAACATTATACATGTGTTTACTGTTACTAGTGATCAATTGATTTGTGTATAACATTTATTTAAAAGATTAAAAAATATAGACAAAAGCACTGAATAGAAAAAAAATTTGACATCATTTTCATGTTGTTTTGTTTTTAATAATTAACACTAACAACTTGACAGCTCTAATAAAAATGTGTCTATAATTATCTGATTCAGTAAGCACTAAAGGAGATAAGTAAGGTTGTGCTTTGAAATTTGATTCAATTATAAAGCAACAGTAATGAACACTGATTCATTGATATTTAAATGAGACGAGTTCATCATCAAACATCTGATGCCTCTCAGCAGAAAGCATCGATCACCGAGAACCCACAGAGAAACAGAGTCCAGTCTTCTGCTGTTTCAGAGAGATTATTTTGGATGCCATAAGAAAAATCAATAATGCAGATCAATCTCTGCTTGCAGTCACACATGCAGGACTAAAGGCAAGTCCAAATTATTTTGGCATAATTTGGCATATTATCTATGTTTTTTCTCAAGCAGCTGTCAGGTTGCTCAACAAAACATTTTTTAAGATGCACCAATGTACACTTTGCATCTTTACAATTATTAAATAATAAAGAACATTTAATTAACTGAGTCTTGATTTCCAAATGAGTGGATGGGACATATGAAATCATCTGCATTTTTTTATATTTTAGATCTTATAACATTATAAGGAAAAATATGTTAATGTTGCATAAATCTGTATCTTGATTGGAAACCTCATTTGAAAAAGAAAGTAATTTTGGCGGCATTTTAATGAAATATTATTAAAACAATATTATATGTTTGTTTTTATTTTAATTTTTTTTATAACATGCACTTAGGCATTTTTTAAAATTTGACCAGGATAACATCAACTGAAAAATGCATTCTGGAGGTAAAGCAAGTTATTATATTAATAATTAACAATTGAAACTGTTTATTTATTTATTCATCTGCTTACATGCACTGATGAAATGTGGAAACATAGACCATTATTATTAACATTAGCTGAAATGGAAGATGATTTTGAAGGAAGATCATGTGTATTATATTTTGATTGAATAACATGCACTAATGAGTTTTGAAAAATTAAACCACAATTGGCAACATCAGCTAAAAATGAAACTAATTTTCAAGATGGAGCAAGGTACTGTATTTTGATGAAAGATGAAAGCTGATGAATGAATGAAAAAATGGATCCACTGTGTGCTGGATCTGACTTGCTTGGGTCGCTCCCCAAAACCAGACGCCTCGCCCTGGACCGGGGTGACCATGCATCAGGAGCTGAAGCCAGGACATTATCAGACACGTCACTGGGGTGGAACCTTAACAAAAGGCACTAAAATGTAATTTTAATATACTAATTTGCACTCTTTAGGGGTAAATAAAGTACAAATGTGTACCCATTTCAAAGGTACCAACCAGTAACAACTTTTGTACCTTTTTTCAGAAAGTGTATCATCTGTAGACACGAAAGTCATGTTTTGAATAGTGCCACAAATTTCGGATTGACAATAGAAATCTGGACTCCATCTGAGCTTTCATTGGCCAAGAACCGTCTCGGTTTGTTTTGTTCAGTGTCATCTTTAAGGGTGTCAAAATGTAAAATCTCCACCCCTGCAATAAAAGACCCATGTGCAACCACAAAAAATAAATTCATTAAAGACCGTAATCTTAATTCGTTTTTTTTTTTATCAATAAAAGTGTTCCTGCAGCTCAAGTGGTAGAGCATTGCGTTAGCAAGTGCAAGGTTGGGGGTTTGAATCCCAGGGAACACGTTAAGAGAACATTTTTAGCTTGAATGCAATTTAATCTGCTTTGGATAAAAGTGTCTGCTAAATGCATAAATGTAATTTTAATTTAATAATTTTATTGACTGTAGCTACATAGGATTGACTAAAATTAAGTGGTTGAACTAGGTATTGCAGTCCAAATTCAAAGAACTGGAGAAGGTTTTTTTCAACCGGCTCCTCCTCCTCAGACTTGACACACATGTTGCCAGATTGATGACACAAACAAGAAGGACTGCACTTGACGATGAATTAAATGAAATATGCTGTGTTTTCTGCCAACTGGCAACCCGGGGTGTGGATATACAATTAGATAAACTGGCAGTGGGAGGGTTTCACAAACCAAAACAGAGACAGACCTTCCAGCCCGGGACACACATTTTCACAGGAGAATAACTGACTGTAGCATTGCTTTTCAGATAAACAAGTATGTTAACTTAGCATGTTTCTTAAATATCTACAAACATATTACGGTAATGATATGCTTTAGTTAAGTCAAAAACCTACATAGAGCACCTTTAAGACATTTATAATGTCACAAAAGATTTATATTTCATATTTCTAAAAGGATCATGTGACACTGAAGTCTGGAGTAATGATGTTGAAATTTCAGCTTTGATCACAGACTCAAATAATCTATTTAAATAAAATAAAAATAGTTTTTTATCCAATAAATCCAACCTTGGTGAACAAAAGAGGCTCAAAAACATTTAGAAATGTAGCGTATAAACATTTCAGAATTGATTTTTTCCCCCAACATTACAGTAGAATATAAAACTGTGCTGTTGTCTGGAGGTTTTGTGTAGATGAGACAGGAAGCAGTGGAAAAAGGCCTTCAATTGTAAGCTCTAAGTCTATGGCTCCAACACTTTCTTGAGTCGAATGCTTTTCCAAAACACACAAAAAAAATCTGAGCAAAGGCTAAAATTTGTGGAGTAGCTTTTAACTGCAACATGCCTCTGCATGCACATCATCAAAGTGTGAAAAAGGAGCAAAAAACATGTATAAGGGCAAAAAAAATAAAAAATCTCTGAAAGGTTCCCCGATGCTGAACTTAGGTAGGTGTGAATGAAAGCTGAACTCTGAGCGAATACGGTTTGGAGGCGTCAAGGTCGAGACCACAGTGAACCGGGTCACGGCCCAAAACTGCTCTGCTGTCGTCATCCGATCCCAGAGGACGCTTGGCTTCATTTTTGACATGCGAGAAAAGAGCTGCCCTTTCACACTGACCTGGAACCAGTTTTCTGTATGTCGACTTTAACCTCAGCCATTATGAAACACGCCACTAAACAGTCAGATAACACCAGCAAAGGGCAACTTCTGCCCTCCTAAGTGATTCGCTCCCCAGACGAGAGCTTCCTGAAGTGAATGTGTGCTGACCTTTCCTCAACCTCACACTCCAAGTGTAAGATCCGTCTGCCAAATACAGAGGAGCACAAATGTGTCGGCACAGACCGTGTTTGAGCCCCTCGGAGTCATTCGGACAGTTTATTAGAAATTCTTCACATTTATCATTTAAAATGAACTAAATCTCCATTTTGGTCAAAGAGCTTATTACACAACCCAAATGTAACCAAAAAATGATTCACAAAACAGTTTCACCAGATATGAGCATGTCCAGGTCTGTAAACAGAATATAGTTTAAAGAAAACAAAGCTTACTTTATGAACAATTATGTGCTATTTTGTTGCTAAACTTATGCCTAATTGCATAATTTTGCATAAACCTTTCCTCATAATATATACATTTTTATGAAACCAAACCCATCAAAAAAAGAAAAGATTAAAAAGCCATATTGATTAAAACGTTTTAAAATTAATATTTTTGAAGCCATGTAAGTGACAAAAGTCTATTTATATTTAATAAAATGCAATTTTGCATCATTCAATAATTTTTCGATATTGAATTTAACTGGAAAACAAATATTAAACGTGCTTAATTATTCTAATATTAATTAATAAACCTATAAAACGGTCTTATTTTCCTAATGCAAGATTTTTTGGGGGGGTAAATTTAGGCTGAAATCCAACCTGATTCGGAGATTCCCCCTCTGTGCATCTTCTCAATTTTACACGACAATGCTTACCTTTCAAAAACTCATACAACTGAATTTTATTATATTTCTGTACAGCACACAAATTAAGCACTGCCAACACTACGGCTCTCATGATTGCAG
Organism: Carassius auratus; assembly: GCF_003368295.1. Taxonomy (NCBI): domain Eukaryota; kingdom Metazoa; phylum Chordata; class Actinopteri; order Cypriniformes; family Cyprinidae; genus Carassius; species Carassius auratus. The sequence continues at coordinate 237,127 of NW_020525574.1, read as the reverse complement.
TATTTAAAGAAACATTTTACCCCAAAAATAGCTTTTCTTTGCTTGTCACACCAGCGGCTGGTATAAAATGCATTTATAAATCAACACAATCTTTACTGAAACTGCCTCAACATCAGGTCATTATAAAAGTCTAACCTTAAACAAATACTTAAATACGTAGTGTAAGATGTGATGAAGGGTGAGCGATCTCAACATTGGATTTAAGGATTGATTAATGAGCACATGAACACAACTATTGATTTTGGAAGTGATGCAATCAGAAGAAAATCAGCAGGAGCCTCAAGAGAAGCCGAAGCCCCTTCCACAATCATTCAAGTACAGACACGTCAAAAGATCAAGCCTTCACGAAGGAAAGACTTCAAGTCCTTTCATGGCTTTAGACGCACGCCTAAGAAGAAATTAGTCGGCGACTCTGAACACGAATCAACAGACGGTGAGTTCATTCGAGGGTTTAGTTTGTGTGTGTGTGTGTGTTTGTTCTGATCTGGTCCTCTCCCTCTCATTATTATCGTTCCTCCCACAAAAAACACACTGTCCACTGAAAGAGGCCGGTGGCTTGAACAAACCCTCCCAAACCCCTCCGTTTGAGGCGCATCTGAACCGCTGCATCAGTACATCTTCTGTCGGCTCGGTAAAACGGCCTCCTTCAGGAAGGAGAAGATGAGCAGGATGCCCGAGCGCTTGCCCCGCTTGCCTTTAGTGAAGTAATTTGACACCACATCATCTGAAAAAAAAAAAAAAAAGAAAGAAAAAGGAACAGAAAATAATGTATAGTGCTTTCAATTACAGTATTTTTATAATATCATAATATACACATTGTTATAGAACACCACAAAACATCCATTAAACTTCATTGATAAACTGTGTTGTTAAAATGCACATTTGACTTAATTACAAAAAAATACATATTTATTTAAGTGCATATATTAATATTTTCTGAAGGTATGTGAAAAAGCACATGCATTTTTAATAAAATATTTATTAATTGTATTCATTTAGTATTTTTACATAATGAGACTTAATTGAACAACATTTAAAGTAAAATGTATAATTGAATATTATTTTTTAATATATTTATCACGGTTTATGAATTACAAAAAAGCTAATTTATTTTTAATAAAACATTAATTTTCAATTATTTAATTTAGTTATAAATTTAATCAGACTGAAAAAACAATATTCAGAGAATAATGCATTTTTTATATTTAGAAGGTATGTAAAATTATAAAAAATCAAATCTATTTTAATTGAATATTTGTTGTTTTAATTAGACTGTGAAACAATATCCAAAGAAAAGTGCTCATTTAAATATTTTTGAATGTATATACAACTAACAAAGAAGCAAATACACTTTAATGCATATTTAAATATCCTTTCTGGACTTATAAATTACAAAATAAAATTTATTAAAGTATTTTTTTTTACTTTTATTTTATTTATGCTAAAAACAATGTGCATATTTGAATATTTGAAGGCATACACACTACAAAAAAAGTTCATTTATTTTTAATTAAGTAAAAAAATATATATATACTTTATCATTTGATTATATTGAACTTGATCCTACTTCTATTAATGACTGTGTAGTGTGTATATAGATTTCTACCATTTTAATACATGCTCGGATAAATCACTCAGCCCTGTAAGTCCAGTACATAAGCATGTGTTCATAAAGAGTGTAGGAAATCACATTTGCTAAAGGTCAGATAGCCCCTCACCTCCCTGCTGCACAGTGGATGGAAGAACATTCTCCCCAGCAGAGAGCGAAACGAAGAACGAGAACGGAATCACCCACAGACATATAGTGAAGTACGCTAGAACCTGAAAACACACAAACATTCAACTTTCACATCATTTAGTACGTTGTTTCAGTCTGTAAAATAAAAAAGGCGTTACCTCAGAGAAAGGATAGTACTCTGCAGCAAAATACTGGAAGGCCATATAGTGGTTTAACACAACCAGTGCTGCACAAGAGAGCAAAGACACAGGTGAGAGGAGAACACAAGCACGAGTACATCTAAACCACCGTCTTCATCACACACCACATGACAGGATGAAGTTCGGTGAGGTCAGCATGATGTAAGGAAACGTCTGCAGCAGACCGAAGTAAACCAGGTTGGTGAAGAGACCCACTCCGATCATGAGCGTGGGGAAGCCCTCGAACAGATAGAGTCCCACCAGCACCGCTGTGGAGAACTGAGAGATGAGGGCACGAGTTAGACCAGACGTGATGCATGCGTCACTAAAAACTGTGTAAAACTGTCTGAAGCACTGTTAGAGAAGACATCGTGCTGATGCTTACTATACTAACCCATTATTAACAAATGCATCCAATACTGATTTATTTTCTGCAGTCTACCTCGTCTTAGTCATGAAGAAGCTGAACTTTTAGGGCAGCCTGTCGCCTCAGAGGAGGTATGGGAGAAAGCATTCGATAAGCTGGAGTGGGACTACCTCTGGTCTGTTGTGGACTTGGCGAAGGCTTCGTGAATATGATTAAGGTCTTCTTCTGTGGTAACTAACGGGGTGCGTTCTTTACCCTTCAATTAACAACCAGGCACAAGACAAGGGTTCCCTTCATCCCCAATGTTATTTGTGTTGTCGCTCGAGCCTCTAGCACAACTTATTATACAAGAAAACGTTTGTTCAATCTCCGTAAATTCTTATAAACAACAGATTTCTTTATGCAGATGATATTTTACTTTTTATTTCGGACCTTCAAGTTTCCATTCCACAGATTCTAGAGGTATTTGGAAAGGCTCCCTTCAGGTATATCCAATATATTGCACAGAACAATGACTTGGACTTTCATTCTGACTTGTTGTCGTTGTTTTTTGTTTTTTTTTTGTAAACAAATGCATGTGATTCTCACTTGCAAAATTAGACAAAGACAGTTTAAAGATACAGTAGACACTCTGGTCCACAGATATGACTTGAGTTCCTCCAATATTAGTCTATGCAAGCATTACTAATAATTTTTGTTTTATGCAATCACATGCCCGCCAAACTAAAGTTTACAAAGATAATACTCACCATAATCATGTATTTTATAATGCGGCTGGTGGAGACTGTGTACTCCTCTATTAACTCTGCCAGATAATACAGGCCTGCAGCTGTAGAGACAAATAGCAAATTGAGAAAAGACTGTATACGTAACACTTCACTTAAAGCCTTTATAAATAATCCATTATAAAAGGTATTCATAATGTACATCACAATTCATTATATCTTTTCATAAATAATTGTACCTTCATTTAAAAAGCATCCGTTACATCTGAACTGGTTTGTCATGTGTTTTAATGCATTATATTTTCTAAAAGCAGATCAATGTATCGATCAATATTATAATGTATTAGAATGCATTATAATGTGCATTACAAGGCTCAATTAATGCATCATAAATGATTTTGTAATGCATTATATTTCAATGCTTTAGGTGAAGTGTTACCATGTAAGTGCATATTGTGTGATCAACACACAAGCAAAACCACAACAACTTAATCTTAATTCATTCAAATGTTTTCACAGCATATATCTAATCCATATATCTATCTAGTCAACACAGGGGTATAAACACTGCTGCTTTGTCAGGCAGCCAGATTCTGTCACCATTATTAATACAACTGCCTACGTGGACAGAGACATTTTAATGTTTTTACGACACTGTCCACAATCATTAAAAGAGAGTTATAAAATAGTCATCATTCATTTGCAAAAGACATCAGAGTTAATTCAAAGATGAAGGGTCAAGCCATTTAAATGGGAGGTGCAATTAGCAATCAATACAATCCTGTATTCTGCAACACCATAGTGTGAAATATATTAATTCAGTTAACGTTATATAAAAAAGATGCAAGCCTCAAACAAAACGAGCTAATCAATTATGTAAAATTACTTTAGCCAAAGAGATATGACCTGTTTTGTTTTAGCTCAGTCCACTGTTGTTCTGTTTTACCTCATTATATTTGCCATAGGCTGCTATTTATTGATAATAAACAGATATTTTATAGATAATAAGGCATAGGAGTGGTGGGATTTCTTCGGTCGCGTCAGCAAACAGAGTTAGCTGCTAACAGCGACGAAATAAAACTCACCGATAGCGAGAGTAACGAAACATATCTGCACCACCAGCGACAACCAGCTGAGTAAATAAATAAACCACATCTTTTAAAAAGGGCTAGTCAGACAAACGCGGGACTTGTAAACAATAAAGGAGATCTGTGTCTCCACTGCTAGGCTAACAACTGAAGTGGTCAAAGTTTCTTCTGCGGCTTCTTCAGACGTAACGTGGAGCAGATGTGGGAGTCTGATCACCAACAGCGCCACTCAGGCGGGAGGCGGTACAGCACCGGGCAAATTATTAAGAAATAACGCAAATGAGAGTGTGAGAATTCTGTAGCGATTCTACAAATATTAATCAAATCTGTCTAGATAGATTCCCGGTGCATTTTTTTCATTAAATTATATAAAGATTATGAGAATTGTGTAGTGATTGTAAAAAAAAAAAAAAAAAAAAAAATTAAAAGATTCCAGCTTTGCTCTCAGTTAGGTGCATAAATAAAATAAAATAAAATAAATAATAATAATATTAAATTAAATTAAATAATTTATAATGTAGTAATTCTAAAACAAATATTAGTAAAAAAAAATTGTCCAGATAGATATAAATATAAATCAAATCCAATCCAATCAAATTGCATCTAAGATTCCAGCTCTGCTAATGCACCAATTAGATGCATTTATAAATAAAATAAAATAAATAAAACAAAATACAAATCTTTCTAGATGTATTAAAGCTCTGTTAACACAGCAATTAGGAGCGTTTATATAAAATAAAATAAAATAAAAAAACATTATTTTTCTTTTTTTTTCATGTGAAACAAATTCAGACAGGCAGACATACAGACATTCAGAAAAAAAGATTTTTTCACACATTTAGATTTTTTTTTCACTTGTTTTGGTCATGCATATTACATCCACATCTACACATCTCTTCTCCTTCTGCCTCACACAAACACACGCTAAATCAGACACCTTTCAGTTTCTGGGGAAAAACATGAATTCTTTATAGTGTTTGTTAGATGAAAAGCTCTCTTTGGTGAGAGGAATCCTTACAGAATGAAATGTTTTTAAAAAGAGAAAGGCAAAAGTGAGTGAGAGTGGAAAATAATTGTACTCCATTTAAAATGCTTTTATCAAAGAATAGGAGTGTGGAGGTTATAGGAGAAAAGGCTGCCCTTTTCATCCAGATGGACGGATAAACTCACCTAAAGGCTTTGACACTGACAGCACATACAGTACAGTGACTTAGAAATATATTCTGATACTTACCTAATATGGCTGGGGTTTTTTTGGTTTTTTTTTTTATATATATAAAAAAAATCAATAACAGTTTATTTAAACAGACATTGTTAGAATTTTTTTTACCAAAAACATAATATTTTTCAACCAAAGTAGCTTAAAGTCTTTAAAGTTAATATAGGCTGTTTCGACACTGTTGCATAAGTATTTGACCCCCCCATGTGTTGCAAGCAAAGGCCAATTTTTACTATTTTGATATTGCACGAGACTTACTCTTAAAAAATGGTTAACGTGAAAAAGCAATTCTGGAAAATGGCAAAAAATATATATATATTTTGCCTTTCTGTGAAATTAACAAGGTTATGGATAAAAAATGACAAGATGGACTTGCATGGAGCCAAATCCTTGATCTCAGTCCAAATGAGATTCTCTGGCATTATATTAACATAGCAGAAGAAACCTGAACAACAAATTCACCAAGAATGACACACAATAAAACCAATGCTGCATTGCTGGTTTTATGAATATAAAACAATGTCACATTAAAATTATTTCGAATTTTAATGCTTTAAAAATGTCAGTGTATGATTTTTAATTTAGCAAAACGAGAGAACCGACTGAAAGGTACAAATACTTGTGCATGTCAAGTATTCAAGAAAGTCAAGTCTTTTAATGGAAGAATTCTCACCTCAAAAGCACGAACGTCCAACACAACAACAAACGCAGACTGAGTGTAAAGAAAAGACAGACTGAGTATGTGCAGGAAGAATGTCTTTTATTTCTTTCATAATTCACTTTTGAATGCTCGGGTCCTTGGTTTTTTCATCGCACAGCTAACAGGGTTAACGCTTTATTCATCTTCGTGACATTTACTTTAAACTAATTCCAAGAGGCATCTGGCAGAAGGAAATAGGTGTTGAAGTCACACTTAGTTCAACATCGCGTTTCTCAAAAGTGCAGAAGGTCAGACTAAAAGACCCTCAAAACTCACTTTTCCTCCCATATAATGGACTCTGAAGCCTTTATGCGAGACATTCTCTTCTCACGGTTCTGCTGAAGTCTCCGGAGCACCGGGGAGCTTCCACTCTCCCCCGCCCAGGGCGAGGAGATCGAGACGGACACGGCTGAGGGTGGATCTGTGAGTGGGAGAGGAAACATCGCCTTTAAGCTTTAGTTAAGTGCGTTATAATGCAGCTCGCACAAACATTCAGAATCAATCAATAAATGAAGAGGCTGCTTTTAAGCACCAAAAAATCCATTTGGCCAATAAATCTGATTCTGATAAAAAAAAAAAAAATTACATTTTCGGCTAAACTCCTAATAAAAAAAAAAGTTTTATCCTAAAATGTATCTTTTTACTGAAAAAACAATATCTACAAATTTTAATTTTAAGATAACTTCTACTGAGAAGCAAAACTGCATGTTAAAACTTGTTTTCAGAAAGTGTGTTTTCAAGTTAATTTTTTTATACATTTTTTCAGTTACTTTTAGCATAAACCTTATATTGGCCTAATCTTTTTTTATTACTTATTTTTTATTTACTTATAGCCTACTAATGAACACTTAATGTAAAAATGAATACTAGATCAATTAAGTTTTCAAATTTTTTTTTTTTAGATTAGTAAGTTCGGGGAAAAAAATGTAATAAAAAATAATATACATATATGTATGTGTATATACATATATACACGTGTGTGTGTGTGTGTGTATGTATTTAATACATAGTTAATATATATAAATATAGTTAATTCCTTTCAGTATTTTTTTTAAGATTGAACATATTACATCTCAGGTGATAAAAGATAAATGAAATAAAGAATAAATGAAATAAAGAATAAATGAAATAGAACATTTTGATAAAACATAAGTGGAAATAAAGGATACATGGGGATAAAAGATAAATTAAAGAATCCTTGTGATTTTATTATTTTTAGATTATAAAAATGATCAGCAAATAAATTCAGAATTCACTGTTTTTAATGTACTGTGTAATTATGTTTTCAATAATAAACTATAAAGATGACCAGTTTTGTATAAGCTGAAGCACATTTAAATGCATCAGCGGTTAAAATGATGCTTTCCAGGCCTTTGAAAGAGTAAAGAGAGAGATAGTAGGCTACCTTTGGGTTTGGATGGAGAAGAAGGGGTCCCCTTTTCATCCCCCATGGCCCTCCTCCTTCTCTGGAGCACAATCTGAAGCTCCGCCTCCCCAACATTACGGCTGTAGCGTTTTTTGGATTCCACCCTTCGAGGGCCAGGCCTCCTCATGCACTCCTGAGGTGAACCAGACAATAAAGTTACATTGATACAATAAAAGATGAGAGATCATGCATTTTACTGTAGCTAATTAAGAGAGCCTTTTTGCATCACATGAATAAATTAAAATGTAAAATATATTCAAATAGTAAATAGTGATTTGAAACTGAAATAATCTTTAAAATATTTTGACTGCATTTTCAGTCAAATAAATGCAGTCTTGACAAAAAAATGTTTGAACCGATGGGCGTCAAGTGCAAGTATTTACACCCAGATTTAATTTCCTTATATGAAAGTATAGTATGTACTTTGTATAGCCACTTAAGTATATTTTAATGTCAACCTTGCAAGCAGCTAGTCCGAGTTATAAAAGTAATCTATATTTTAAGAGATCTTATTTTACCAGCATCCCCTGCAGTTCCAACACAGCTGATTTCCGATTCTCAGACTTCTGCTCCTGTAAATGTCAATTATTTCTGATGAATAACATTTAGTCATTTCTGAACAGTTACTTTCTGAACACATAAGTTGCAAGCAATGTATAAAGTAGTTATAACCTCCACATAAAATGCAACAGTAGACATGTTTGCAGGAAGACATGAAAGACCACAATATTGTGTAATTGTAAACTAAAAACATATGTGAAATAGTGCAGTATCACTAACCTTCCATGCATTGTCATCCTCTAACACAGCCTGAAATGAAACCACATGTAAAATATTTATTTTTCTGTTTAAACAGGCCTATATTTAAAGTATGTTTAATTTCATTTAAGTTCTACTGTGTGAATGATTCGTGATGTGCACATGCTCATAGGATTTTTCCTGTCACACGTTCGATTATCTTCATACAGACAGTGTTGGCGCCTCACTGTACAATTTATGTTCATCAAAACATGTAATAATTCACCAGCGACAGACCCACCTGTGGCGTTCTGAGAATAGGTTTGAGAATAATGCCTTTCTTGATTCTTTCCATCATTTCATCCACAGCTCTGGCCTTTATATCCTCCTTAATTGCGGGTTCTGTGAGAAAATCAACACAGTATTCATCGAGGATGAAAGAGCAGTGCTTGCTGTCTTTGATTTAACATCACCTTTTAAATGATTGTATTGTTTCATCCTGTCTGCCGTGTTGATTTTGCTTTTCACAGGTCATATGAAAGGTATGAGTGTCTTACTCGCGGTTTGAGTGGCGTTGTTTTCTCCCATCTTCCTGTCCCTCAAAGCCTTTAATGGGCTAAAAATAAAATTGGTTTAATTCTAATGAACTTTCAAAGACTTTGCATGTGTGGTGTATTTTTATGGTTGGAATATCTCAACATTTAAAGGATGTGAAGACTCACTCGGTGACAGCTGAAGATGGAGGAGGTGGAGGTGGAGGTGGAGGTGGAGGTGGAGGAGGAGGAGGAGGAGGAGGAGGAGGAGGAGGACGTGCTGGCAGTATCAGTGGTTGTGGATCAGCTAATTTTTTGTTGGCCACGTTCAGCGGGATAGATTGAATTAAAGGAAGTTGCTCCATCCCTTTCAGTTTATCCTTGAGCAGCTTGACTAGATGATGATTAAAAATTGCAATCAAAATATCACATATTTTATAACAGCGATGGCTCTTTCAAAGCTCAAATCTCAAGCATGTTTAATGTAAGCATCAACTTATATTCCTCTACTGTCTCTGTTAAATTTAGTATAGTGCTATAAAATTAATATAAAACCCAGCTTTGTTCATTGTCTTAGAAGAGCATTTCATATGGAGACTTTCCTTTCAGACTTCACCAACATGAGTTTGACTCATTGTTAAAACGCCTTTTGAAACACTAGATGGACATGATTTTGGACATGAAAGCCTGAGATGCAACTCTGTATTGGTGAAACAGCTGAGATCTCATGTTTGCTTTGACTCGCTTTTAAGGGCTGTTTTATATAATAAGATTTCTGCATCATGATCTTTTCTTAATAAGACCTACTTTCCTCCTGAAGTGCAGTTACAGATTGTTCAGAGTCTCTCAGCTGAATCTCAGTCTCGCTCCTCTCTTTCTCACTGATCTCCAGCTTTGTTCTTACAGCAGCCAGATCTGACAGAGAGCTGAGATCCTGAGATGCTGTCTGAGACATCTGGACAGACAGATACAGTTAAAGCTGATTTGGATATCACATGGCACTGGTTGACATTTTACTGTTCTGAATTCACCAGACTGACACATTCACCTGGTTTTGGTAACAGAGTCGTATCTCTTCCAGATCTTTGCTGATTTCAGTCATTTGACTCAGAGCCTGTTGTAGTTTTTTCTCAGTCTCTGCGTTCTGAATCTTTCTCTGGGTTTCCTGCTGTTTCATCAGCATCTGTAGGGAAAAAAACAATCCAGTATCCAATCAAATCAAACCCAATCAAATATCTCTTCAAATGTCCGATTTCAAACTACAGAAGGTCTAAATATTTTTTATTTACAAGCCAACATTCAAAGTTCGTTTTAAAGACCTTTCCAACATTTTATTGTATTTGTTGTGCAAAAGTGGGCATGTTAATTATTCATGCTGCGAATTATCGGAAAAACTGTCATTCAGCAGAACAAAACCTCAATAGAATTAGTTCAGTTTGGAAAACCCAAAAAAATCAAACCATCCATTATCTCTCTGAAATTTTAGATGACAAGAAACGTTCTTGTTGAAAAGCAGAAACGGCGAGCAGGACAGGGAAGTGCGAGTTTGTCATGTGTTTGGACTCTCACTTCTCACCTCCATTCATTGCCCTTTCATTCGGCTTGCAAGAAGCACGGACCTAAACCACCAAACGCGACCCCTGCGGAGGAGCAATTACAGGGAAGAGCGCATGTGCTTGACGAGTAAACGGGCGCCTCTCTTTGTGTGATGACAGCCTGTATTTTCTCCCTTTCGAATTAGTCCGTCATTAGGCTCTCTGTGACTGGAAAAAAACACTGAACGTGAAAAAGATGAATGTGTTTTCAAAACACAGGGAAAACAGACAAACGGAAGGGGTGGCGAGAAAGAATGTCACTCAAGCTGTGTGGTGTGCGGCCGCACATTCAGAATGAGTTTGAGTGGTGCGCGAACCGTCGGGGGTCCCTTTCACAGGTGAAGGCCCCCTGTTGGGACCCCCATTATGTCTGTGTCTGCAAATGGGGAACAATATACACAAAGCCCACAAAAAGGAAGTGTCAAACAAGGACAGGGGTTTAAAGAGCTGCCGATTTTCAAACTGCCATCTCGATGGGTGCTAATTACCGCAGGAAGAGACGAGGAACGCAAAGACAGATGCCACTTTTAAGCGGAGATGCTCATTTAGACTGAATGAAGGCTAAACCTACTGGTATTAACAGAGCCAGCTGGACTGGAATGGTCAAAGACTGTGTGTTATCTCAATCCAGTGTTTTCTCGTCTTTGTTTCGTGTTTGTTTCATTAATGCAGGTTCACAGCTGTGAGTGTGAATTGACCGGATCCAGCCAAAATCTCCCAAGGCCCTTGTGCACACTTGAACAAATCGGGAAACACTGCACTTCCTCTCATCTACTGTCTATTGATTCAGATATTGTCATGTTGTCAGTCAGGGCATGTACTGTAGGCCTCTGAGTGAGAAGTGTGTTTTTATGTCCAGATTATTTAACTGAGCTGTTAGGTAACTATCATACGATTAGTATCTGTTATGTGTCTGGCATTTTTAACTTGCTTTAATAAAATATATATATATATATATATATATATATATATATATATATATATATATATATATATATTACGCCTCTTTTATGTAAACCAAATTTTTCATTAAATTTTGTTCTATTGAGTATGAAATGTGCTATACAAATGAACTTGTCCTGAATCTAAAAATGTGAATAAAGTCACATGTTAATAAAGATAAGGTAGCCTACAGCCACATTTACCGGTGCTCCTTCTACTTACTTTTTTTTTATGCATGGTGATATAATACAAAGTATCGTGTTATAAATGTAGGATAAATAAATAAAAAATGGCACTTTCGAGGATTTATGATGCTGATGACCGTTGTGTGAAAATAGTACATCGTGTAGTTGAGCGCACCTTTAAACTTATTTTTAAATAGGCCACTGGTAACCGGTAAAATGTGGAGTGGTTATGGATTTTTTTTTTCACACTGAAAAATCTAATAATTTATCACAATAAACCTTAAAAACCACACCGCTTCATATTGGTCGCGCGCTCTTTTGAACGGTCCAATTCAAACACACTTCTGCAGCGCGTGACTGAGCGTCAGTTGAAATTCGTCAAGGTTTTTTTCTGTAAAACTACTGCTCCGGGATTTCTGCAACATTTTTCTCAATAAGGGACTTAATTATAGAAACCTGTTATGGAGAGCGGTTATCAATGGGATTTGTTAAAACCTTACCGTCATAAAACTTAATGTACACAAGGAAAGGCGATTTACATCCGGAAATGAGTCCGCACTGAACTGAGTCGACAGTAATGTAACGTTATATCAATAAACTACTAAAGTTAAGCGAATTCATTCAGATTTACCGACTTAAGTGCTGTTTGTCTGCCTGTCACTGCATGTGGAACTGACAGACGTTCGCCAATGGGTGAGTAGTTCGCTCCATTATTGTTTACTGCTATATAAGACGCTATATTTTAAATATAGTGTATTTCCAGTGTTATCTGTTGGGTTCAGCATCTTCACCGCGTTAAACATTGTGAAGGAATACGAGACAGTCTGTCCAAACTCTTAAAGGGGTCATACGATGTTGCTAAAAAGAACATTTGGTGTAATGAAATGTGTTTATGTGGTTCAATAAAAAAAGAAAACACATTGTTTCCACATACTGTACAGTATTCTTTCTTCTCTATGCGTCTCTAATTCTGATAGAGAGGCATCTCTATCTCTATTTCTTAAAATGCATAGTTTTTTACAAAGCTCATTGGTCTGAAAAGTGAGGCGTGGTCTGGTTGGCCTTATGCAAATCCTCTCACACAGTGACTTAGAGATGTGGGGGTGTGTTAAAACAAGCCATTTTAGGGGGGCGTAGACAAATCTTAACTTTTATAAAGAATATCTCTTTGGATTTGAGACTTTTAATCTGTGCAACTTTACAGATCTTTATGCACCAAGAGCTTTTTAATACTCTAAAGAGAAAGGAAAAATTGTTATCGCATCATATTTTCTTCCTAATAAGACCAAAGAAGTCCACTTTAAAATACTGCATAAAATATATCCTGTTAACTCAACTGTTTCCAAATATGTTGATTTTCCTAGTACCTGCTTATTTTGTGGAAATGAAGAGGAAACCTTAATACGTTTATTCTATTCTTGTGAGTTTGTTCAGAAATTTTGGCTTGACTCGTATTCCCATTTAAACAAACCCCCTATCTTTGCACAATCTTTTAGCTTGAAAGATATTATTTGTTATTACTCTGACTCTGCCAACAAATCTAAAGAGTATATATTCAACTTTTTTTTATTTTGTTCGGCAAATTTTTCATCCATAAGCAAAAATGTATGGGCTCAATTCTTACTTTTTCACATTTCCTGATTGAGGTTGGCTCACTTTTTGTTTGACTAACAATAAGTGTCCTAAACATGTACATGCTCAAAAGTTAACATTTATCTTTTGTCTGCATAAGTCTGTGTATCACCAGCAAAGTCACGATATGATACTTATCACGTTACAGGACCGCATTGAATTTCAGCTCAGCAGAATTGAGTAAAATAGCTTTTTATTAAACACTGCATACGATAGTGCCATTTCTAACTATTGGCAGAGCATGCAGCTGACCTCTGCAATGCATTATGAAGGGCCTCTGTAACTATACCACAGACAGTACAATATAGGTAATGGCATATGTTTCATGTTTACATTGGGCACTCCCCACCATGTACAATATTCTGATTGTTTGTATCTTGTTTTAAGACCATAAATAATAATGTGTTCTACTCGTTCTATTCAATTTATATTTAATGTACTCATTCTAATATAAAAAAAATCATATTTACATTGCTGTTACTTTATCATTGCACAGATTAACACACACTCAAATTTTTTTTTTGAAGCGTTCTAAACTAACGCATGTCTACTGTATCTAACACACACACAGACACACACGTTCAGTCACTCAAACAGATCACTTTGCGGCTGCACTCAGACATTCAGGAACAAACTTTTTAGCACGGCCCTGCAATTTTATCAATTAGCTTTTATCACTCAAGAGCAGTATTATCTTTCAAAACAAGGAACTGGTAACATCATCTTTTGTACAGGAATTAAAACCACAGCTAGTTAACAGAGAAAAGCGGTAAAATGTGGTAATTCATACATACAAAGCCTCTCTCTCTCTCTCTCTCTGTCTAATAAATGAACATGTGATGAATTACACTTTTCTGTGAATAGAATATTGAAGTGGAGATTGCTAAACCGCAAGCTTACTGGGGTTTTCAGAAAGCAAGCGCATTTATCCACAATGGAGAGAGAGCGTGTGTGCACAAGGTTGCCAGGTTGACAAAGACTTGGCAAATATTTACGTATTGCACAAATGGGAAGTCTGTTTCGGGGATTGCGTCTCTTTATATCAGGCAATCCAGTTGTGTTCCTCTGTCACCAGCTTAAACCTTGTTGTAACCTATATATTATGCTCTAATCATTATTTTTTTTAGAAACCTTACACTTTTCTACTCCGTGTTAAACCGTGTTAATAGCTGGCTCTGTATCGATACTTGTATCGTCAAATCTCTGTGACAATACATCGTCGTATCGAGCACAGCACTAATGATACAGAACTTTTCACAGGAATAACCTCAAGTCAGCTAACATAAGCTGTAGTTGATTTTTAGCATTTTGTCTGCTAAACAAAAACAAATGTTAAATTTGCAGAGAATGGAGTGTGAGTGAAAGCACCTATACTAAAGAGTACCTGGTGTGCAAACACTTCAGCATGCTGCCTGAGTCCTTGCTCCATTTCGAGCTTATGAGACATCTCTGTAAACTCTTCTGTAACCAGCTGGGAGACTGGAGCATGAACACACAGAGAAACTGCCATGAATCTTTTGATCTGAGGCTGCTCATTAATGGTAGAATACAATCAGCTGACTCACCTCTCTTCATTTTGTTCACCGTCCTGCTCTGCTTGCTGAACTTCCTCAGAAGGGCCTCTTTCTCTCCGACCTCCAACACCAACTTATGAATAGAGTAAGAGTTTGAAGTTTAATAAAATTCTGTGTTTTAGGATTTTAACCTACATATAATGAAAGTAAGGCACTGACGAGACCCATAAAGATCTCTTTTAATACTTGCCATTACCATTTTGGGGAAAAGCATTAATTGTTTTGTCAGAAATTATGACCACAACTGTATGCATGTCTAATACTAGGCCACTATACCTGGTCCTTCAAATCTTCGTTCTCTTTCTTAAGAAGCTCCACCTGTGCAGTGAGTTGAATTTTTTCTCCAAGCAATTGGTCTAAAGATGACTGTAGTTCTGTACAAAAAGATTGCAGAAAAAAAAGAGCCAGAATCTTCACTTTCTCTAATCTTGGACAGGTTGAATGTATATTTTTGCTTTCAAGGCTTTTGTTATTTATAAATGATGCTACCTCTAATTTGATTCTGACTCATGAGGAGCGGATCTTCACTGCTCTCTTCCTCAGAGACCGTTTCAGAGCTGGGATCAGCCTCGGGGTCCAGGTTCAGGATAGAGAAATTTTCTGGCATTTCTGGAATCAGGGGTAGTATGGCTTGGCTTTGTCTCTTTAATGCCTTGAAATCTTTATTCACCTGTGGGTTCAAAAGTCTCAAAGATTGAGAAAGGGTGGCATGATGACTTTTACCGATATGAGCCTCAATATCACTTGCCCCTTTATTTATTAATCCAATACGAACACTATTCTATATCATTTTAAAGGTGAACAGTGTATGTCTCCATTGGCCAGGCCTATAATCTGTCCTTGAGTTGAACTCTCACTCTTAAATCAAGACTGCAGCAATGCCATTGTAAAAGCATTTCTGGTTGCCTAAAGAGCCTTTCAGTATGCAGTTCTTAAAATAAGCATTTTATCTTACTGCAAAGAATTTAAAGATCAATCATTTTAAAATCTAAACATTATTATAAACAAAATAAAAGAAACCTTTGAAAGAACCTTTTGTGGAATGGAAAGGTTTAATGGATGTTAAAGGAATAGATAAACTGACAGTTTGGTAAAAATGTACACACCCCCAGGCCATTCAAGATGAGTTTGTTTCTTCATGGAAACGTAGGAGAAAGGTGGCATTACATCACTTGCTCACCAGTGGATCCACTGCAGTGAATAAGTGCTTTTAATGTAAGAGGACATCAAGGGATGGACTTTTCACTGCGGAAGTGTCATTATGGATTATGGACTTGTATTTGGTCCAGAAGCAACTGACTAAAGTTAAAATTCATTAATGGTTGATTTGTTTCTCACAAACGTAGTTTTTCACTTCACAAGAGGTTAATTGATGGGCTGTCGTGATGATTTTGGATTATTGTAAAGTTTTTATAAACTATTTAACTGCAGAGGATCCATCAGTGAGCAAATGATGTAATGATAAATTTCTTCAAATCTGTTCTGACGAAGAAACAAACTCATCTACACAATCTTGGATGGCCTGAAGTTTTAGCAAATGTTAAATATTGGGTGAACTATTCCTTTAAATGTTCTTCATGGAACCATAGATGCCAATAAAAGCCTTAATTGTTTTAGTGTTGGATTAATGACTCAGTTTAGAGAACATCATTGCTTGTAATTACTGTAGGGATGTGAAATAATCAGCAGGACAAATACAAGCTGTAGACTTGTGAGAAAAGAGAAGTGTATCTACCTTCAGTGCAAAGGCCTCTGCGGTCTCCCTGCACGATCGCTCAATCTGAAACTGCATCTCTAACACATCCAGCTCCTTGAGCAGCTGAGCAGAGGCTGAAAGTAGTTACATAAATCACGTTTGCACATTTTCAGTCAAACTTTAAGTAGCTTATGTTGCACAGTTATTCCAAGGTTTAGCCAGTGATGGTTAAGCTTTCTGTAACCCTTTCATAGCGGGACTCTTCCAGTAAATGAGTTGAAATATGAGGATATTGCAATTCCAAAAGACTTCCACTAATGTCTCACCCTCCTCCATCCTTGACAGCTTTTCATTGGCCTCATCTCGCTCTTTCTCCAGAATCTCGCACTGTATAGCAGATTATACAATGATAAATAGTCATTTTAAAACTTTGAGGATCTCACATTTGCTAATTTATTTATATTATTGCATCTTGTAGTTGTGACAAGAGAAGGCCTGCAATGAAGTTGATTTGATTCTCTTGCATATTTCTATAATATGCAATAAGAGTTTTGCACAAAACAGATTTTTTGCATTAGCAGATGACAAAATGTGTGGCATTCAGTAGAGCTCAATGTGTAGATGATCATATCGGAAATATTCTTCTGCACATCAATACTGCATGCTGTTTTACATACTATTTTTTCAGTGTTCACTAAGAAGTGCTCTCTAATGCCATTGGCAGGAATTACCTCAATGTCTCTTTCATCTTCTGAAGACAGGGTGCTCTCCTCTTCAGAATTTGAGAGGCTACAGCTGAAGTTTTCAGGATGTCCATCTGTTTCATACACTATATTTACAGTATTAATAAAAAGACATTTTATTTTATTACCCAGTAGACTAAAAAACTATTTTGAGAGTTTAGAATCTTTAGGCAATTTTTAAAGCAAGAAAAAAAGTGAATTTATCCAACCTGAAATAGTTTCTTCTTCTTCTTCTTCTTCAAGATTCCACATCATTTCTCAAGCTTCTTGTTACCATCTGCTCTTCTAGATCCCTCTGTTTCTGCGTCTGTCACTCTCTATTTGACTGCTCTCCGGAGGAAGAACTGAAACTAACTTCAGTGTACTGCTTTGCTTATTATTCTTCCCATTTTGTTGTGTAAATTGATACAAAAGTCCATTCTACTTTGCCCTTATCATAAACTGCGTCAACATGACTATTTAACAATCATCATTTGTGACACAGTGTTTCGTGACACAGTGGGATCTGAACAAATGATTCAAATACATTTAAGCATTTAGATGATTATTTGACTTTTGCACTTGCAATTCCCTGAAATGGTTAAATTTTACAGTGTAGACTCTGAAAAATGCTGTGTTAAAAAACACCCAAACTTGGGTTCTTTTACAACCCAGCGCTGTGTAAATATTGGACAGAACACATACTGGGTTGTTTAAGTCATCTATTGTTTAAAATTATTATATTGCTGGCTTAAAATGGGCTGGTAATTAAAAATCACACACAGAATAACTATAGGCAATCGCAATAATCAAAAGATTAATATTTATTATTAAGCAATAATAAATACCCATGTACAAAATACAAGACAAATTAAATGTATTCAGGTAAATACATTATAACATACATTTAAACTCATTTAACAAGCATTTTAGAAATAAAAAAGGCACATTTAAAAGTAGCATTTTAATTTAAGTGTATTCAACCGTTCTCTGTAATCAGTTTTTACAGAAATATTGCTAATTCTTGTGCCGGCGTGTTGCTGAAGTCTAAGCTCGTGAAGGTCTGCTGTTCATGGGGGAACTGGAAACTTTAGTCCGCGGCCTAGCATTTCACTCTGAGAGATGACGTGACGGACTCCAACCTGCCCGAAAACAAAGAGTACTGAGAGTAGAAAACATATTTCAACATCGAATTAAATTACACACAGTATTATAATGAATAAAATCCATTTATGTTATGTTATGCAAGGTAACGGTGTTTCAAGTGCGAAATGACGGTAGCTGACGCAGCTGACTGACATCACATCCTTATCCTGCTTTGCATAAAATAATATAATTTACTCCACATTAAAGACTTTATATTAAACATTAAAATGACTCAACACATGGGTTAAAATTTTAAAAATAACCCAAAAAACATAACCCAACAGACTGAACCCAGCATTTGGGTAAAAAAAAATAACCCAGTATTTTTTTAGAGTGTAGAATTTGCTAAATTGCTGATTAAAGAATTATTTTGCAATGCAAAGAGTGTCATTAATTTACGTTGCTTTATCTTGCTTTATCTTGCTTAATTTTCTGATATCTTGGAACGTGTTGATTGTTTCATGGTGGAGTTGTTTCACATCAGTAACCAAATACATAAAATATATATTGAAATTGCATATTTGGTCATTTACAATACAGCCTTGTCTGTGTTCTAATACTTTTTTTCATTGCCAAATCCATAATCTTTTGATCATCTGTTCCACTGACCTCTGGTCAAACGTTGTGACCTTGAAAAATGTATAAATGCAAAACTATATAAAGGGCAGAGAGAAATAAAAATTAACTTATGCAGTTTGTATGGTCTTATACAAATTCAGTTGAAAGGCTGCCTACAAATCCAATATGCCTGAATATTAACATTACATAAAGACAAATCTAATTTAGTTTTGATCTATTCTATATAATAGCTTGCTCAGGGTTACAGAGAGATGAGCTGCAGGATTATTGATCGGTTTCACACACTTTTTCTAGTGATCAGAGTGAACAAAACCTGCTTTATGATACCAGAGCTAGTCTATAGCATTCAGCAGGCCATTGAAATATATGGACTATAGTGGATCCTTGACATTCAAAAAATGTAAAGCATTTTATTGAGTATTTTACAAAGTTATCTTAATTTAACTGTGACGGAAAAAAAAATCAAGCAGCTTATGCATGTTGGGCTCCCATTAGTTTGCCTTAGAAAACTGTAAACTGTAAATAAATAGAATTTAAATTCACGTCTCGCTCTGGATTTGGATTTGGACTGGATTTGAGTGGTGTTGAGTGTCCATAAAGAGACTGGGATTCATTTAATATTCACTTAATATTACTGAGTAGTTTCAGTCAAAATGCATTCAAAAATTTATATTCTTCACATTTAAAACATTTTAATTATATTCATAGATTTGTTACATTTCTCAAAGGACATTTTTTTTTTCACAGACAGAAAATTTCATATTATATTGTTAAACTGTTATTATTTTAAGTCGAGTGCCCATTACTGGTGTGTAAAATGCCTAATTATTATTTTTGATATTTATTGAAAGGATTCTTTGTTCATTTTATTAAAATAAAAGTGTCTGGGATCAGTATATATTTCAAAAACTAGCCAATGGAGAGTGGGATTCATTTAATATTCAATTGTAATATTACGAAGCAGTTTTAATTGAAATGCATCCGAACTTGCTTGACATATAAAATGATTTTTTTTTTTATATCTCACAAAGTAAAATAAAGGCCTGTCTATTTAGTTTTCTTTAGAAAGACTATAGTAGATGTCCAATGTTTAGAAGCTGCATGTGATAAGAATGAGAATAATGTGAGAATAATAATTGTGTTTATGCTTTATGCAGGATATTTATAGCATGTAATCTTTAGTCATTTATTTTAATTATATATAGTTAAACTAGGGAAGACTGGGATGAATTATATATCAACTGCTTTAATTAAGCTGTTTCAGTTGAAATTCATTCAATTTCTATGAACACCATTCAAAAAATACAAATCTTACATTTCTCACAAAGTAAAATATTTTTTTTCTTCAGGCAGAGAGAAAACAGTACTGAGCATGTGCTAAATAAGTGCCATCACTCTGCATGCTGAACAGATCTAGTGTTGCATTTGTCCTTGCTCTCCCTGCTTCTTTCACGTCATTCACACAGAGACAGAGACTCACATGTGTTGCTCCTCCTTTGGCTTCCTGTTTAAACCTGGTGTTCATATACAACAAGAGACACCTTTAGGTATTTCTAATTATGCATGAAGACATTATTTACTGCCTTTATGAACCCTTGTTTTCTTCTGAGGACATCCTCACCACATGGTTTTGTCAGGTTCAGCCGTTCTACTGGTGATCCGTTCTGAAATGTTGCCCCCAGGTTCCCAAAAGCACACATTCAGAATGCACCATTACAGTAATGAGAGTACTTTAGGATTAAACATGACGTAAAGAGGCTGACTGATAGGGGGTCACGGCTGGGTCATTGGGTCATATTATCATACCATGGGAGGGGTCCGATTTATCGTCTGTTTACCCGAACACAAACATACAGCGAGCATTGATTAAATCAGTCGATATCAGCTGTGTACTTTACAACATAAAGAGCAGGGGTTTTCTCTCATTTAGAACCACATAAACCGAACACCGTGACAGAAGACAGAGCGAGAGGGAGGAAGAGGATGGGTCAGACTCAGGGCTGTAAGATGCGACGCGATGTGACAGGGCAGCCTGGAAGATACGAGTGGCCCCTCAGTGACTTCACTGCGCTCCGCAAACAAACCTAAACTTGGTGATGCCAGAAGGGCAGGTCTTTAGAAAGGACACTCACACTTTCTGTTCTGCTATTGAAGCTTGTTTATGTCAGAAATAATGATCATTAATCAAAACTATAATTATATATCAATTTGTCAAAAGCTGTTATTAGTAAATACATTTGGTTAATTTATTTTAAGGCTTTTTTACTATTCATATAAATTGGTAATGATGATGAGTAATTAAATATAATAATTAAAATCGTTTTAATGCTTCTGAATAGTTCCTAATATTTTAATATATTAATATTTATAAAGGACTTTTTATGCACTATTTGTATGGCAATAGAAACCTATATACAATATATAATGTTTGACAAAGAACTATTATTAATTAATTATTTGTCGAAAATAACTTAATTGTTTTTTGGTGATTTATTTTAAGGATTTTCAATGGAGACCCGTTAAAAAGCTTATATGAATCCGGTGATAATGACTAATTAAATAGAACTAATAATTTATAACTTCTTAGGGGAGACCTAGCTATTTGCAATATTGCTTTAATATTTAAGAACTTTTTAAATACTTATTTTTAATATTTATAAAGGATGTTCACTCTTTTGGAAAGGCAGTAGAATCCTGTTCATGAACCATTTTTAAAATAACTGTTGTTAATTAATAATTTGTCAGAAATAACTATTAATAATTTAATTTGTTCTTTAATAATTATTCCTTTTTCCACAAAATTATATTATATTATATTATATTTAGGCCTATATTATAGGAGAATAATTGTTAAATTATCATAAATTAACATTGAATGCTAAGTTATAATATTGAAATCAATTATTTTATTTTAATTTATTCATTCATTTAATTAATTCAATTATTTTACACGTCGGTTATGATGTCATAATACCTCCATCTGCTTCAGTTGCTGATGTGTCTGAAGCTCTGAATAATTGTTATGCTGCCTTTCAGGCACTGATATTTTCTTTAGGAAGAACAAATCCAGCTGCTATTGTTTGGCTGTGATATAGGCTTTGTCAATGAGGCTTTCCATTGGTCATGATTGCACTTGGCCTCTAGGTGGCGCTCTGGCCTTGTGAACAGCAACCTGTTGCTAGTGTCCCATTATGAGTGAGATTCTCTTACCATGAGCCTGTGAACTTTCAGCTGAAGTTTATGATTTTAATAAGATAAATGCTGCTGCTGGTGGATGCTTGTTTACTTCTTGATCTATATTGTCATAATTTACACAGTTCTCACTTAAGTGTTCAATTCCGTTCAGAAACCACCAATTAATATGATTATATTTACAGCACTTTCCTAGAATAAAATGCTAATTTGTTGCCCCATTACTAGGTTTAAAGCTACTAAGGCACGGATGATCCCATTAGAAGTGGCTATTATATATGTTACATAAACAATTATCTTCTAAAAGACATTAAAAAGCATTTTGGCCTGTCTTACCCTGTACTCCTCACCTTCTTAAATATATCTGTCAATTAAAATCAAACAGCAGGTTCAGAATTTTGGAGCTGATATTAAATTAATTGTAGAATTAAAAAAAATATTTAAATGTTTTAATGACCAAAAACATATTTAGTTGTGTCCTACATTTTACATGCAATGAAATCTTTTTTATGTAAAACATGGACACAGTAAAACTAGCCTATATATATAACTATAACTATATATATATATATATATATTATTGAAAAAACTTTTGAGCTTTTGAGCTTTTTAGCATTCACACACACATAAATTACATTTTTACATTAATTTACATAATTCTATTGACCTAAGTGATAAAAAAAATTCTCTTGAATTTATGAGAAATAATTTAAACATAATTTGAAAAAAAATTTTTAAAGACATAATCCTATTTAGTATTATTATTATTATAAAAGCTTTAATTTAGGGTTTTCTTTAAGCGTTTCTATTCATATTTTGTTATCTGTCTGTGGAATATGTCTTCCAGTCATGTGTGATACAGAAGTCTTTGTTTTTTTTTGAAGTGAATGTGTTTTTCAGATTAGCGAACTTTTTTTTTTTTTTTATTTTTTCTAGAACTTCTAGAGACTGGCGGTCGCAGACGGGACGTGATTGGGGTTGACTTTTGTTGTTCACGCAGTGGTACAGACAGTATGTCACAGACAGTCTTTAAAGGACTCTTACTGGGACAGAGGAAGGTATCAGGACAGGCACATGGTGGCACAGACAGACCGGCCCTGTGTCCCGATGACGACGTCTCAGGAAGCAATGTCTGGCCCGCGGCACACAGTGGTACAGTCGCCAGACAGCTGTGACTCATGAGTGAAAGAGACATAGAGATACAGTGAGCAGGATGATGGATGAAAAGTATCTGTCATGTTAACTGTTGATTTATTATGATCCTCATTGGGGAAAAAACAGGACATCCCAGCCGACTAGCCTTTTTTTAGTGGGTGTGATTGGTCACTGCAGGGTAACAACAACCACCTGTTTCAGTCCACGTTTAAGCCCTTTTAAGGCCTTTGTCTCCTCCTCTGTCCCAACATCCGTTTACTGAGCAGGATGAGGATGTAGCCCCATATCAGCGGGAGCCAATTTATGTAAATCGGCCCCTTGTTCTTCTTCCCTTTTTATTTATTTATCTGTTCTCACCTTGGCTCAGTTTCAGTTCACGTTCTTTATTTGTGTAATAATTAATCGAACATTTGCATGTGTACAAAGAAAATAATGTGAAACATAAATATTTAAAATCAATTTACTTCAATAAAGATGATGGTATTGTAATTTTGTAAATAATTTAAGTAAAATTTACCAATGAATAAAGTACACTACTGTTAAAACGTGTAGTATTTGAATAAAAGTTTACATTTTTATTTAGCAGGGATGCATTGATTTGATCAAAAGTGACAGACAAAGACGTTTATAATGTTACAAAATATTTCTATTTTACATAAATGCTTTTCTTTTGAAATTTCTATTCATCAGACAATCCTGAAAATAAAATGTATTACGTTTCCACAAAAATATAAAGCAGCAAAATTGTCTTCAACATTGATAATAATCAGAAATGTTTCTTGATCTTAAAATCAGCATTTTATAATGATTTCCCAATGAAAATGGTTAACAGTCCAATTGCAGTAGTATTTCACAATTCTACAGTTTTTACTGTATTTTTGATCAATAAATGCAGTGTTGGTGAGCAGAAGAGACTTCTTAAAAAAACATGGCAAGCTTGAGATTAAATAAATGAGGAAATGAGGAAAAAGAAATTAATAAAATAAGTGTAGCCTAAATATCTGTGAACAGATTTTTTTTTTATTGTCTTCACTTCTAATAATTAAGATACATTACTTGAGACTATTTTCTTTGTACACAAGCAAGTGTAATTTTGTTAAATTTTGCATACAAATATGTGAAAATATTATTTAATTGTGAATGTTTGTTATATTAAATTCTAGCTTTGACATTAGCCTTAGCAATTTAACTTTAAAAGATTTAAAAGAACTTCAAAGAGTTAATCCTGAAAAATGTTCAAATGTGGCTGTGATGTGTGATCGTGATTTCACCCCTGTAACTCGCTTCTAATTGGTTAAACGGACAATGCAACACTCCCCTCTTTCTTTTATTATAGAGGAGCAATAGTAAAGCTGCACATGCTGCTCTCTCTCTCTCTCTGTTGGGACTCTCTCAAACCTCCATTAGTTCTGACGTGCAGGACCACTGATTCCGTAAAGGTCAGGACCCCACGCAGCAGGTCTTGTCAGGGTTTTAGTGCGGCATAATCACACATCTGCGTGCGAGAGTCCAGCGCTGCCCACAGAGTTCCTCTTCCTCTCCTCTGCTCGACACGCTCACACACCCAACAGCTCACTGACCGCTCCTCAGACGTGCAGCACCTAACTGGACATCAGCAGGCTGCAGGACTCTCTTTGTTTTTTATTATTGTGAAATTTAATAGCATTTATCTGTGCAAAAGTGTTTTTCTGTGCAAAACTCATTACCAGAATGCTGAGGTGGTACTGTAGCTGTCAGGCTGTTGCCATGTGGTTTGGGGTGGTTGCTAGGGTGTTCTAGGGGGTTGCTAGGACATACTGGTGGTTGCAAGTATGTTTAAGGTGGTTGCTAGATGCTTCTTCCCAATTAACCAATCTGAGTATTCTACATGCGGCTTCATCTATTATATTTCAACGAAATTAAATAGTTAATGTTTTCCTGAATATTTGTGCGTGAGCGTGATCGTGAATGTGATATTCATTTTATACAACAAAAACAAGAAGTTAGTACTGAATGAAGTACATTTTAGATTAGAGTTTTTTCCGATTCCGATACTAGTATCGGAAATATCACCGATACCACAACAAATTCTGGCATCGGCGAGTACATGAACCCATATACCGATCTGATACCAGAAGCACACCATAAAATAATTCTAGCAATTTACACAAGGCTAGTAGTATATACAGCTGTATATACAGATGCACACCCAGGTATCGGATCAGTACTTGAGCCCAAGTATCGGAATCGGTATCGGGAAGAGAAAAGGGTATCGGAACATCTCTATTTTAGACACAGTATTGTCTTTTTTTCTTCCTTTTTTTGTTGAAAATTGTTCCAAACAAAGCTAGTAAATAACATTTGCTTTTCTCAGAGCAACACCGAAGTGTTATATTCCTGAATTAATCTGTTTTTGAATGACTCACTGATTTAACAGTCTATTCATAAAGACAACCACTTGCTTTGTTCCTAAATGAGCCAGACTTTTTGAATGAATTGTTTGAATGAATGATTCAGTGGATCACTCTTTTACTCTTTTATCACTCAAGTCACTTAAGACAGGGACTTGCTGGTGGTTTTAGTATCATATTTATTTATTCATGACAGACCTACATCAGGCAAGCTACCAGCATAAAACAAAATATTTGTTTAGCAAAATATGTTTTAATTATCATTATTAAAAAAAAATATTGCGCACCCTTAAGTCTGAGGTATGATCATTTCTGTAGTTAAGTGGTGTGGTTGAAGAAACCAGTGTGTATTTGGTTCATTATTATTTTTTACAAAATTAATTAATTAAAATATTTATTGTGTTGTAAGATAATCTGTTAAATTCAAGTGACTGGAATTGTTAATGTAGTTTTCTTGAGTGTGTTTTTCTTTTTAAATGAGCGTAAACGGTTATAGGAAAGCCTGACAAGAGAAATGTTGGCAAGATGCTTAAGTGAATTTGGAGAGGATATGGAAATGCCACACACACATTATACACAGCACCTTTTCTATATTTTTTGCTGGCTCCCACTAGAGCCACCTGCATTTTTGTTACCACTGCCAAATTCTGATCATGTGACTACAGCAATCTACATATCAGCACTCAGAGGGGAAGATGAAATTTATGCCTGGGTTCTGAAGCCATATACTACTATACTAAACTGATTCTAATCGCTATGCAATCAAAAATGTTTTTCTTCCTTTTTTTCCTTACTTGTCCTTCCTTTTTCCTCTTATAAAAGCAGTTAATTTTTATATTTATTTATTTGAAATGTTGAGACTTTATTAGTCATAATGCAGTCAAAAAAATACATTTATTTATTTACTGAATGGTTTATATATCTAAATCAAAAACTTTTTTATATAATTTTCAGACTAAATCATTTCAATTTGCACAACACTTTTCCCTATTTACGCTTCCTTTTTCCTCTAATAAAAGCATTTACTTATGTGTTTGTTTTTGACTGGCCATATTTCTCATGTGTCTCTTCTCTCAGCCTTCCACAACTTCCTGATCCCATGCTGTTCCTGCAGCACTGAAGTCCATCTTTCCCGTGCAGCCGGGCTGTGGCTCTCAGCTCTTGGTCCCTGCCAGGCCTTCTTGCCTCTTTTTGTGGTTTGCACAAAGGGGGCCGTTGCCCTCTCGCAGGCTACGTTACAGTCTGTCACATGAGGTGGACACTCTAGTCCTGCCGCGCTTTATTTGCTGTGGCACTGCAGATTACTTCCACAGTCTCTGTCTGCGCTGCACATCCATTTCAATTAGGGCCTATTAGTGCTTCCCCACCTCACCGTACGGCCCCCTCTCACTGTGTCCGTTCATATACCACGCCTGAAGAGCACACTGCTACGCTGAAAATGTGTTACTTAAAGTCCCCATGAAATCAAAATTAACGTTTTTTGGGGGGGTGTCAGCATCAATATGTTAATCTTAACGTTATCTATAAGGCAGTGTGCTCCAAAACAGTGACAAAATTCACATTTAGAAGAAATAAGCATTCAACGTTTGCAGTTGATCTCTTCTGCAAAAACAGCTCAACAAATTTTCATACTTCATCTTCTCATCAAATGCTCTCTAGAATCTGAAGCGCCCACCTCCTGCACTGTAACTCTAGACGCTGAAACGCTGGCTGAGATTGCTCAATTGTTCACAGTGTAGTATTTCCTGTACAGTGAATGCCACGTAGTGCACAGTGTAGATGATAGAGAATGATTCAGACATTGTGAGTATGCTTTCGATTGGTGCAAATTAGGTCTGGTTTCACATTGTTTCACAAGAACCAGCACACATCCGGACTTTGGCTCCGGTCCAGAGCACATAATCAAAAGGCTATTTGCTATTTTAAAAAAGGGGCGGGGCTGCTATGTCCCACCAAATTTTTGACATAGTTTTTTTTTTTTTTAAAGGTATGGTTGACTGCGATTTCACTTTTTTTACGTTAGTTGGTGTGTAATGTTGCTGTTCGAACATAACCAATACCTGCAAAGCTACGACGCTGAAAGTTCAATGTAAATGGAGATTTTATGTTTTTTTATCAAGATATCATAGGGACTACAATGAGTTACTTCCCGGGTTTGTGACATCACAAACCCTGATAAACCCCGCCCCTGGGAACGTGCAACAAAGGGAACGAAGCCATGTTGAGCTTCTTTAGAGAAGAGGAAGAGATGCTATACCATCAAAACTAGGGGTGCATGAAAAAATCTATCCATATATGAATCGCTATTCTGTCTTCAAACAATTTGAATGGATTCACAAGTTTCAAAATCAATGTTCTAAAGCAGCTTTCTTTTTACCGTTCGTGCCCCTCTGCTCTGCACATGCTCTACTCTGCATTTCTATAACTTTCTCTCTCTCTCTCTCTCTCTCTCTCTCTCTCTCTCATTCAGAACATCAGTTCGTCAGCTCCAACATAAACTGTTCCATTTATACACTTTATGAATATAGACAGACAGATATTTTTCACATAGCTATGAGAAGGGTTAAACATGAATGCGCATGCAGCTGCTATGTTGTATTAAAGCTTTAAGCTTAGTTTTGGAGAATTTGATGTTTCCCCATTTAAAGAGAAAGGATTTGCACTTGCATGCCCAAGATGCATTTCAAAGATGGCCGCCGAGTGATGTGACTCGTCTTAAAGGGACTTTGGCCACATTGCTGTCAAATACAAACGTTGTCATGCCAACCTGCTACTGTAAACAAAAGCTCTCAATGCTTGCCCCGCCTATGAGTTCTTCTGATTGGTTCACTGCTTTGGAACTGACATTGATGAGTGGTGCTGCATTTAAAAGTTTAAATAGTAGCACATTGGAATGGAAAAACGTTTTCTGTGTGAATGGCCGCTTATACTGCACCCCATAAACACAATCAAGCCTAGAAAAAAAGTAAACCACCGTTTTTATTTGTCTGTATATTTTATTCATTACTTGTTTTATTTTTATTTTTTATATATCAAAGTTAAACTAGATGAAATATATCTATATTAGCCCTGATTTCTAGTTCAGCAAATAGATGCAGAGCGAGAAGAAATTGAAAGTTGTAAGACTGAAATGAAAAAACATAATGCAAATATAAAGTTTTTTTAAGATGATATCACTATATTATTACATTTAAACAATGTTTTTCCATACGTTTTTATTAATCAAGCAAAAAATACTACATCTGTTCACTTAGAAATGTACAATCAAATTATGCAACAAAATTAACTTTATTTGTTGTTTTCACACACTCAAGTAATGATGAAACAATTTTGGTTCTGGCCCATTACATCCCCCAACTCGGCCTAAGGATGCGCATCACTGCTCCCTGGCATGATTTTCGGACTCCATTGTGTGGCTTTCATTGTCCTCCCTCCCTCGAGCCCAAAAACTCTCGCAATCTTTCCTCTAGTTCACTGCACGCCCCCTCCGCCCGGCCTCTGCACACCTGGTCCTGGCAAATTAGTTCGAAAGAGAGGGGGCTGTGTGGGTCTTTAAGCATTCCGACGGTGCAAAAAGTTAATGATGGGAGCTTCAGTGCAGCTGACAGTGGAAAAAAAAAAGTTTGAGTAACTGAAAGAAACAAAAGAAACACCATACATTCTTTAAAAGGTACTTTATTTGCTTCCATAGTTTAATGAAAACCTTTAACATCCCTAAAACCTTTCCATTACACTAAAGGTCCTTTATAGTGGAAAGAAGATTTTTAAATGTCAAAAAAAAAAAAAAAAATTGTGATTCTTTTAAGAGCTGCTCACTGAAAGGTTCTTTAGGAAACCAAAAATGGTTCTTCGATGGCATCACTGCGAAAAACCCACTTTTGAGGGCCTTATTTTTAAAGTGGAGAGTCTCTGAATGCTCTTTTTACTTAGTTTGACACTGAACTTTTCTATGCATGGCTATTTGGTATTAAGTTATGCAGAATTATGTCTAAAACATGGAAGAATTAATGCGCGACAAGCTAAATCAAAAACTCTTTTAGTTTTAGTCATTCTAAATAAGTGAAATTTGCACAACAATTTTCTGTTCTTGTCCTGCTTTTTTCCTCTAATAAAGGCAGTTTATATGCCCGCCTTCTCTACAGGGTCTAATCTGGCCTGACAGCTTCCTCTCGTAATTGGTGCTAACACCCAGATGGACGGGGCTCTAATTTGCCGTTCCCAATAAAGAGAGGCGGCTGAGGGGGTGGTGGAGAGGGGGAAAGCCTTGATTTGTTGGTTATAGATACAGAAGCCGTAAACACCCCAGGCCTCTGGGCCGACAGTTTGAGCAGGCTTTTGTTCACACATTTGTTCAAAAGAAGTGCTCTTCCCAACCTCCCCCTCCTCCCGCTGCCTCTCCCTCGCTCACACACACATACAGTCCTTTACCTCGGTTTCATTCAGCCGTTCCTCCGTGCAGCACTATAGCTGGAGTAATAGTGGTGGTGCGCAACAGTCTGTGTGTCGTTGTCGGTGTGTGGATGGGTGGCCGTGACCTGAACATTTTTCAGGGCAACTGCTTGACCTCTCGCTATTAATGAGGCCACAGGCAATGAGCTCTGGGTCAATGGTCAGGTAGAGAGAAGATATGAGGTGTTTCTCTGACATATAATTAAGCTTCCATCACATTCTATTATCTATCTGTCATTCTGTTGTTCTGTTGGTCTGTGTCTGTCCATCCATCCATCCATCTCTATATATAGTTAAAG
This sequence comes from Carassius auratus, assembly GCF_003368295.1. NCBI lineage: Eukaryota > Metazoa > Chordata > Actinopteri > Cypriniformes > Cyprinidae > Carassius > Carassius auratus. The sequence goes on along the minus strand of NW_020525574.1, from coordinate 206,858 downwards.
TAGGGCTGGGCGATTTTCCCGATTTTATCAATTTATTCAAATTTATTGTTTTGCCACATTTTTTTGAATTCAAGGAATCATGATTTTGGACAGAAATATAACCAAATGTTAGAATTAGACACTTTGACAATATTCCGGTGATAACAGTAAAGAGAAAAAAATTTCCAACCGCATGTTAGCGCATTGAATCCATAAATGCACTTTTGATTTGACAAAGATGCGACGCAGGCAGTGGAATAGGTAAAACATGCAAGTAGATGGGAGTGAACTTCTTTTAACTTGACTGCAGCATTTTTATGCATGAGAGACTGCAAGAGACTTGAGCACAACAGTCAAACACAGAAAACAAAAACAATAGAAAAGCAGCACAATCAAATAAAAAAACCTGTAAAGAACTACTACTGTATTTCTGATATTTACATCATGTTGACAACTTCATGTGTGCTGCACTTGGAATATAATTTTCTTTAACTGGCTGTCTGGAGCAGAACACGCTCAAAACAGTGGAGATGATGGTCACTATAGTTGAGCTCCATGATTATATGTTGAGATAGGAGAAGCCTACAGAAGGACAAATTTCACTGCAACACTCCACCGATCTGGGCTTTATGGAGGTGTGGCAAGATTCAATCCTCTCTTCAGTGAAGACACATGAAAACACACTTGGGACTAAAAAAAAAAACACCTAAAGGACCCTCGGGCTCTGAGAAACAAGATTATCTGGTCTGATGAACCTCAATTCTAAGCATCATGTTTGAAGGAAATCAGCTCTGCTCATCACCTGCAGAGTACCATCCCAAGAGTAAAGTGTGCTGGTAGCAGCCTCATGGTGAGGAGTTGTTTTTCAGCGGCAGGGACTGAGGAACTAGAGTAAAAGAAAAGCTCAATGCACCAAAATATAGAGATAGCCTTATTGAAAACCTAGTCCAGAACATTCAGAAGCCCAGACTGGGCAGAAGGTTTACCTTCCAACAAGACAATGACCCTAAACACACAGCAAGAGTATAGACAATACTGTTTTTGCTTTGTCATTATGGTGAATGGAGTGTAGATTGATGTGGAAAAAAGTAATTTAAAGCAGTTTAACATAAGGCGGCTTCATAACTAAATGTGAAAAAATGAAGGGGTATGAATACTTTCGCAAGACACTGTATTATACTGAACAAAATTATAAACGCAACACTTTGCCCCCATTTTCATGAGCTGAACTCCAAGATCCAAGACTTTTTCTATGTACATAAAAGGCCCATTTCTCTGAAATATTGTTCACAAATCTGTCTAAATCTGTGTTCGTGAGCACTTCTCCTCTGCTGAGATAATCTATTCACCTCACAGGTGTGGCATATCAAGATGCTGATTGGACAGCATGATTATTGCACAGGTGTGCCTTAGTCTGGCCACAATAAAGGGCCACTCTAAAATTTGCAGCTTTAAGTTTTATCTCACAACACAATGCCACAGATGTCGCAAGTTTTGAGGGAGTGTACAATTGGAATGTCCCATGAATTTAAAGTTCTTTACTCTACCATAGGCCATCACCAAAGGTGTTTCAGAGATTTGGCAGCACATCCAACCTGCTTCACAACCACAGACCATATGTAACCACACCAGCCCAGGACCTCCACATCCAGAATCTTCACCTCCAAGATCATCTGAGACCAGCCACCCGGACAGCTGGTGCAACAACCAGTTTGCATAATCAAAGAATTTCTGCACAAACTGTCAGAAACCGTCTCAGGGAAGCTCATCTGCATGCTTGTCGTCATGATCAGGGTATCGACCTGACTGCAGTTAGTCGTCGTAACCGACTTGAGTGGGCAAATGCTCACATTCAATAGCGTCTGGCACTTTGGAGAGGTGTTCTCTTCACAGATGAATCCCAGTTTTCACTGTACAGGGCAGCTGATGTCAACGTTGTGGATCGAGTGGCTCATGGTGGCGGTGGGGTTATGGTATGGGCAGGCATATGTCATGGACAACGAACACAGGTGCATTTTATTGATGGCATTGTTGTGCCATTCATCCATGACCATCACCTCATGTTGCAGCATGATAATGCACTTCCCCATGCTGCAAGGATCTGTACACAATTCCTGAAAGCTGAAAACATCCCAGTTCTTGCATGGCCAGCATACTCACCAGACTTATCACCCATTGAGCATGTTTGGGATGATCTTGATCGTGTTGATCTGGATACAGCTTGTTCCAGTTCCTGCCAATATTCAGAAACTTCACACATCCATTGAAGAGGAGTGGAACAACATTCCACGGGCCACAATCAACAACCTGATCAACTCTGTGAAGGAGATGTGTTGCACTGTGTGAGGCAAATGGTGGTCACACCATATACTGACTGGTTTTGTCCCCCCGGACCCCCAATACAGTAAAACTCCAGATTTTAGAGTGGCCTTTTATTATGGCCAGACTAAGGCACACCTGTGCAATAATCATGCTGTCTAATCAGCATCTTGATATGCCACACCTGTGAGGTGGATGGATTATCTTGGTGAAGGAGAAGTGCTCACGAAAATGGGGGCAAAAACAAAAGTGTTGCATTTATAATTTTGTTCAGTGTATTTATTTAACATAAATGACATATTTTCAAATTCCCAAGCATAATTTGTATATAGCACATCTGTACATACATTATATTGTCTTTTGTCTCTTGTCTATTTTTATTTTTTTTAATCTTTTTTTAAAGTCTTTATCAAATCAACATTCAAAGTCTGTCTGATGCTAGAACGTTTAACTGAAATGGAATTATAAAAATGGATGGGTGGCAGAAAGACTTCAATGTGTTCTTTCAGTGGTCATCTCCAAAAAAAAAAAAAAAGAACTGTTTGTAATGATTCATATCAGTTCATAGTAACACTGATCACAGTGAACTGTTTAAAACAGAGTTATTATGGAGTAAACCTAAGGCTGAACTATGAAATCACAGCCCAGCTTTTGAAGTAATGTGTGAGGGCTGCAGTTCAGAAGTGCATCAAACTGAACTGTGCAAAAGAAGCTGGAAATAATACAGGGATGCAAGGTTTAATTGATTTTGAACAAATGTTAAAGGACACAAAGCAAATTCATGGTCTTTGTGGAGGAGTCTTGATCGCACAGATGGAGAAAACACGTCCTTGGCTTTTATAGTAGGACTTCATGTGAAAATTGGGGTCATTGGGTCTAAAAAATGGGTGGATTTAGGTGAGGAATAGACTTGTTCTCAAAGAAAAGGTGACAATCAACGTTTTATGCAGCACATTGATGTTACCATTTGCAAAAAGCGAAGAACAGAGTCTTTTTTTATTCTAAAAATGAACAAATCATCGCAGGATAGTGTGCTAAATGTGAGAAACAGCCTAGGCTTAAATTAAACAGCATAATATATATAAAAGGTTAAAGACTAAAAGATTTTCCAGACTAAATAGTATGCGAATGTACCAATAATTTTTTTATTCCTTTATTAAGGGAATTTTTGCACATATCTTCCCATGACATTTGTCCTAAGGAGTTTTAGAAGAAATATCTGAAACAAAATTTACTGAACAGTTACGAATCAATAATATTTCATGTATGTATTTCAGTGTCATTTCAACATTTGCTTCACACATTTCAACAGAGCATTTATTGTACCTAGTTAAAGACTCATTATAATCGGGAATACTTTAAGGGCCGCCAAAAATGTTTTCTTTGTTTCCATTGAGCCATTAATATAAGAAACTGCTTTAGTTTCTCTTGTGTTACTGAACAATCAATGACACTCCCATTCTTTTCAGCAGGTGCTCTTCGTTTTAATGCCGTCATTCTCTTCTCGGCTCTCAGGAACTATCTGTGTTGTTGAAAGAGCAGCTGTGTGTTCTCAAACCCAAACTTTGTTTCTCATTCTGGCTCTCTCTGAAAGGGCTTCAGGTTTGGAGTGGTGCTCATCTCACCGTGGAACAAACCTTTCAACTCAATCCAGACCAAACAAATACACACATCTCCTGTGTCTTAATAAGCCATAAAGAGTTTAAAAGAAAACAACAAAACAAGAACGCAATTCTCTGCTTAATCTCTTTATTGTTTATGATTATAAATGGAGAGTAATAATATTAAAATAATATAAAATTAAATATAGTTTTTCTCATTTGCTGAAGAAAATATCTGTGGTTTTGAAAGGGATCATTCACCAAAAAATGAAATTTAGCCCATGATTTACTCACCCTCAAAGCCATGTTATGTGTATTTGACTTTCTTCTTTCAGATAAATATAAATTGGAGTTATAAATAAAAAAAATGTTCTGGCACTTCCAAGCTTTATAATGGGATTGAATGGTGGGCGAGATTACGAATCCCCAAAAAAAGTGCATGCATAAAACGTATTCCACACTGCTCCAGGGGGTTAATAAAGGCTTTCTGAAGGGAAGGGGTGTGTTTGTGTAAGATAAATATCCATATTTAAACTTTATAAAAAATAAAAGTCATTTGTGCAGTAACGAGAGTGGCATCCAGCGGATGATGTAGAACATAGGCTTTTGCATAAGATCTGATAAGGAGTGACAAACGTGGAAGTTTAGAGGAGAGAGCAAAACAAAAACCTGTCACAAATTCGAAGTACAAAAAGAGGATTTGCTTATAACAAAACTTAGTTCTCACAAGACTAGCATTTTCTCACCAGAGTTACGCTAACTCTATGTCCTACGTCATCTGCTGGAATGCCACTCGATTTGCATCAGTTTGTTTCAGAAGCCCTTTATTAACTATGTGGAGCATTTTTTTTTTTTTTATGGTGGATGGATGCATTTTATTTTGCTTCAAAATCTCAACCACTTTTTCCTGCCATTATAAAACTTGGAAAAGCAACAAGAAAGTCTTATAGGATGGCTTAGGGTGAGTAAATCATGGGGTAAATTTCATTTTTTTTAATCTATCCCTTTCAGCAAAACTCACAGTGCTAGGGCAATGCTGGTCATTTGAGGTGTTTAAATGGTTGCTCTGGTGATGGAATGCAGGTGTTAAGGTTTCAGAGTTATCACTGTATCACTGTACAGTCGCTAAGCACTTGCCTGTTTTAGTGTCTACGTGTGGTATATGTCTCATACTGCTCTTTTTTATAATGCGCCATGTGAACAACGCAAGTCAGATAGCTTAGAAATCCAACTGCAAACCTTTTTTCATCCAAACACGAGTTTAGATTTCATTCACGTCGCTGCAACGAAGTAGGACAAGTCACATCCTAAAGTTTAACACGTCGGGTTAGGGGTTGGTTTGATGGATCGTCTCATCATTCTCTTCTTCATTGCATGCCTTCCTCCTCCTCCTCTTCTCGTTCTGTGGAATGTGCTGCTATCATTCTTTCATGGTGGGGGCGGCCTCTTGTGCAAAGTCTGTCAAAACAAGCGGCCTTCATCTTTCCTGAGCTGAAAAAATCGGCTCATGCTAGGAGGCTCTGCAGAGCTGGCCGGGCTCCGGGGTCTTCCTGTAATTAACCCTTATAGCACACCCTCCTTTCGCTAATCCAGAACCTTCACAGCTGATCCGTGCCCCCCTCTCCGTGACCTCCAACCCCGCGCACCTCTCTATGGGTCACATGACTGGTGCAGGTGTGGAGAGGACCCCGGCCCAGTTGCCCCCCAATTAGCGACCCTAATTAGTGACGAAACCTCCTGCAGGGTCACTGAACAGGGTGTAGAGAGCGCAGACAGGCCGAGAGAGCACAAGAGAAAAGAATCGCACAGGAAGAGGGAGGGTGGCGTCGGTACAGCGATGTGTGGTTAAAGGCGTGAAGGCCAAAACGGCTTTTACACTGAAAAGGAAAATATTGCAGTTGCTGATGGACAGAGTTGCTTTAATGGGGCTCTTTTTTTTGTCAAGGTGGCGTCTGAATTGTTGCCAAGCTGTACTATTGAGTGCAGATAAATACAAAGTTTTTATATTCTCTTTTATTTTCCTTTGAAATGCTCTGGGTTTAAAAGTCCTGCAGCATTATGCCATTTTCTTAAAGGGATATTTTTGCCAAAGAAATGAGGATGCTGTCGTTATTGACCCACCTTTGTGTCATCTCAAAGCTGTTTGCTGAAAAATTCTGTCGTGAATGGACTTGGCTTGCAGTTTTGAATATGCAGAAAGAATCCAATTTGAGAGCTGAAGAAAAAGCTTTTGAGGAATGATTTCAGCTTGGAATATTTTGTCTTGCTATAAAGCAGTCAAAAAAATTCAAATTTGCATGAATAAAAGCTATGTCAATGTTTTAACTGGTTTGCTCTAAGTTAAAAAAAATTCTGCAAAATACATTAATAGTTATAGTTCAACTAGACAATAAGTATACAATGAATAACTTATAATAAATGTCATAATTTATGTATTATATCATTTACATTGTAACTAGTGTAGATAAACACTACTGCCATTCAAAATTTTTGGATCTGTAAGATTTGTAATGTTTTTTTTTAAAGAAGTTTCTCATGCTCATCAAGACTTTTGATTTGATCAAAGATAAAAAAAATAAAAAAAAAACATGGATATTGTGAAACGATTACAATCTAAAATTACGGTTTTCTATTTTAATGTACTTTAATGTAATTTATACCTTAAGTTAGTAAAAACTTATATTGTTAGAAAATATTTTTATTTTAAATAAATGCTGTTCTTTTTAACATTTTATTCATATTTTTATTCATGCATATTTAGCGAGACAAATAGACTTGAACATAGGAGGAAATGGTCAAATCTAAATATTGTACATTCATTTCATGGGCTGATTAGTCAGTTATTTATTTTTGTCCATTTTTATATTGATTTGTTTCAGTGTTTGATTTTAAAGACATTATTTGTGTTCAGTTTTGGTTCTGTGTCGGGTCACCACTTGATGTTTTATATTGATCCCAATATCAAGTCCTGGAACCAAACCAGTTAAGAAGGACTATCTGAATGAATGCGGTTCCTATCATTTGAGTTGCTCACCCAATCAAATTTTTGTTTAGTTTTTTTTACCTACACTAAAACCACCAGGCCACCCATCCAGTCCCCGTTCCCTCCATCCATCCACTCCCATGAAGAAAAGATGCCAATCATTTTAATTGGCACCCTGGAGTTGATTGTCCAGGCGAGACTCTGAAAGGGAGAGCAGTGCAGGGAGGAGATTGAGGCGACTAAACATGTGGTTAAACATATTGTGTCCGCTTGTCCACCATTTCCTGAAAAATAACTGTGCCGCCCCCTCGTCTGGAGAAAAGAGCTGCAGCTTTAAAGAAAGAAGGGCTAGAAGAACAAATGAATCCTTGATCAGCCTAAACTGATATAATAAATATTCAAAACAGTTAAAATATCGGCATGCTGCTGTTTTGAAACCTGAAAATCATTGCTTAATGATGTATGTATTTATTTAGTAATCAAATTGTATTTGTTTCCTGAACAATGAAACAATACTCTTTATATACACACACACACACACACACAGAGAGAGAGAGAGAGAGAGAGAGAGAGAGATGCATTTAGCAGTGACTGAGAATCAGAAAAATGACACTCAAGGCAAATTACATAGACATATATTTATATGCATATGAATAAAAACACATGTACATATTGTACAATATGTTGGCTTTTTAGCCAAACCACAAGAAAGGCTCTTTTGCCACAGAACAAACTTTTTTAAATAAGTGCAAATAGTTAATGAGACAAAGAATTGTAAAGCATTTATATTTTTCATAATTTTTTTTTTGTTGTTTTTTTGTAAGATCACATAATACAACAGGAAAATACTGTGCAAAGACTCATATTTACATACTGTTTAAGTGTTTTCTTATTTGTGAGAAGCTGGTGCCATCATGTAATTTTTTTTTAATTTTTTTTTAAGTATTATTATTATAATTTCCTGACACGGTCACACAAATGCAGTACTGCCAAAAAGCTTATGGCTTACTTACACATAATCTTTGTGCCAGAACAAGAGCACTGACCCTTTAACAATGGAAAGAAATATGAACGTGAGATCAAATAAAACAGAAAATCTTTCCACACAATCACAGTAAACTCAAACCACATTTTACAATCATATCTGTGGCTATGTTATTTATATATACGCTCTTTGCTTGTTCAACACACTTTGAAAACATGTTTCAGGCATATTATTCCATAATTAAAGGGGCAACAAGTTCTCAATGAAGTTTACAAAGCATTGTTAATCTACAACTCTGCTGCTTTTTTAAATCTACAGGTCTGTGAGATGCACCATTCGTTTTTCAGTAATTATGTTAACAAAATGATCAGCACATCATCGTTCTTCTAGGAAACAGTTTGAGAGACGTAGGAACAGTTTTGCCAGTGTCGGTCTCAGCGCTTCAGGCTAAATGATGCTGCGGTGAATTATACAAGAATCTTACAGAAAATAACTGTGTTCGACAACAACACAAGCACTGCGAACAGAATTTTTATGCACAAGTTACAATCCATTTGCAATCAAATACTAGATGTATAAGAAACTAAAACTGTGTTAGTGTCTTTCTCAGAAAGTAATGGAAGAGCAACTCGACAGGATAAAGTCACTTGCACCTTGACCTAAAGGACTAGTTCACCCAAAAATGAAATTTCACTCACCATCGTGTTGTTTCAAAGACATTCTTGCTCTTTCCATGAAAGCACGGTGAATAGGGACTGGAGTTTTCAAGTATCAAAGAGCAAGTGTTGTTAGTTTAATACTCAACTAAAATGATTATATGACTAGTCTAGTATATCAGTCATTCATCAATGTCTCTCTTTTTTTTTCCATAGAGTATTTGGCTTTCTGTGAAAGTTAGTACAGCTTTAGAATGACAGAGTGAGTGAATGACAATTTTCATTTAGGGCTTAACTATTTCTTCAACTGTCCAACCTAGGACACTGTCCAGGATAGAAATGATGAAGGTACAGTGTTGTAGCAATGGAAGCTCATTTTCATCACCACAAAAAAATTTATCCTCTCATAATTCGGACTTCGCAATTTACTTTTTGTTTTTTTCTCGGAAGTTTCCACATGTAGATGATTGACTTAGAAGCTACTGAAAATGCCTATTCATATTAAAGGGCGTTCACACTGACAGCAATGTGAGCAGAAGCCATTAACTTTTAGTTTTTAGGGGTGATGTACTCTAAGTAGGAGTAACTGTTTAGCAACAAAGTTAAACAGAGTTCAACTTTATGCAAAACATCAAACTTAAACATTGTAGGCACACAGACTCAGCAAGTTTGAGAGACTGAAATGACCATTTCTGTGAATGCTGCTTGATAGCTAAACAAACAAGTGTGAAGGTCCTTGGGTCCTCTGGAGCAAAGCAAAAAAAGCACAGGCTTTAATGCTAAATACAACCCAGTTGCTCAATGCAAAATAAAACCTCAGATAAAACGGATTTGAACTCAACCAGACTGTAACAATTACACTCATCTATTTTGTGACCCCAAATCTAATTTGTTGGTGGATTGATTTACATGGTGTAAATTGACATTAAAGGACTAAAAAAAGTTTTCTGCCAGTTTCGTCCCAGTGTGAATAGGATTTTGTCTTTTACATGCAAAATTCTTGGTGCAGCCTTTTCATGACACAAGCTACAAAATCATCCTTTAAATGTGAAAATATTGCATGGGTCTGCATGTACAAGCCTAGCCGGTGTCTAAATGATGTGCACATACTGGGGATATTCAGAAGTGGAAGTAAACCATAGTTGGGTGAATTTCTATAGTGGTGAAGGGAAGCTACAGGAAATGTAATTTATGGGATCTCATTTGTCCCAATAGTGAAGATGACTTTTCAAAAAAGGAAAGTATTTGAGAGAGATTGATAAAGTTGGTCAGAAGAAAGAAATATGGCAAATTTGCGGTCACTACCTCAGCAATTGCATTAGAAACACTCATGCAGCAGCTTTAACCAGTTTCTGAAATGCAAGGTTAATGAAAACCTTGTTAGATTTGCAATGCTAATAACATCACAGTCTGTGAAAAGGTCCTTATATTGTTGTTGAGCCTATAAGGGCCTCGCTTTCAGTTGAGAAATTAATGCGTTTCCAAGAGAAGAAACCAATTTCGCAAAGTTGAGCATTGTGACAATTTGATGAGCACTTCTAGATGCTATTACTTTGCATTTTGTTAAAGACCCGTGTAATTCTCCACATGCTCAGATTTAATGTTGCATCACTGCTGTATGAATAATCATTCTGTCCATTAAACTCTCATTAGTACCAAGGTCTTGTACGGAATAAATGCCACAGAAGTTGTCAGTGCCTTGTTATCGTTACTGTACGTGTTCACTCTCCTAATTCTCTCATTCTTATACTTTCACACAGACTCACATTTACACTGACACGAAGCTCTCCAAAGTCAATTAATTTAGAGCAGCATAAAAAAACGTTTTTAACACCCAAATTGCGAAACGATTTTTAGCCTTTTACAATTACAGTTACATTTACAGCATTTTCCATCGTTCACAAAGAATAAGTTTCTCACCACACAAGTAATGCAAAAATGGAAGGAAACCTGTGGATGATGAAATACACCGAACACCGTGATACTTAATTACAGGCTTCGTCCCAAACGCTCACCTCCACTGAAACGATGGAGTCTGACCGGCCTCAGTTTGGTTATAGGCACTAGCTCAAGAGAGGCTGTCTTTCAGTCTCTTTCTGTCAGTTTGCGAACCTTCCGGTTGTTCATGGCACAGGTGAGACCCCTGAGACATGTAGAAGGGGGAAGGTACCAGTCAGCTGGGAATGTTTTTAGGAAACAGTCTTCTTCCCATTTAACTCTCCATCCTTCCTCTCTATCCTCATGTACGGCTCAAACGCTGAGGATCCGCACCCATATCCCGATGGCAGTTCATGATGGGTGCCTCCAAGGAGAGGCATGGTAAAGCATAGGGAGGGTGGTGGGACCCCGAGGCGTGGCGAGGGTGGGGTGCCGCCTAAAGAAGACAGTGACAGTCCAAACGTCCCAACCGCCGCAGCCCCGGGAGGCGTGGTGCTGCTACTCACCCCAGAGGAAGTGGATACAGATGGGCTGCCCAGGAGCGAGCCATTGCCGGTGTGCGGGTGAGCCAGCAATGGGTTGGGTGGGTGTGCAGGCACAGACAGAAGGCGCCCCTGTTCAAGCAGCCGCAGGATGTTGCATGTGGCGAGCGATTCGGAGGTGGACGACGACCGTTTGTCAGTGTCCTTAGTCTGGTCCTTCTTCTGTTTGGTGCGGCGGTTTTGAAACCACACTTTCACCTGCCAAACAAGATCGAAAGTTGTAAGAGAAATGTACAGTGCGAGACGTTTGATTAGTTATCTCATTAGCCTGGTTTCCTTAACAAAAAGCCAATGGGATTTTTCCATTCGTTTTTTGGATGATTTCAGAAAATAAGCTCTGTGATTTACAGAAGTTTGTGATTCGAACACATTTTGTTCATCAAGATAATCTTCACAAATGATCACATCTTAAATCCTAAATCAATCAGATGAAAGCTTAATGTAGGCTATAAAACAAACAACATCACGGTCTTCAACGTCACTTCCATTTAAGCTTTCATTTCTGAATAGTTTGCAAGACTGCGATTTTGAAAGTCATTGTATGGGTCAAGTTAAATTTTTGGTTAGGTGTTTGGAAAAACATGCCTTAGCAAGCATCACAGATTACCACAAAAACAGGGTTTGTCTGTTCAGTAACATTGACACACATGGGAGGCTTCTCCTTATGGCTTTCTCATAAGCAAAGATCGATGAAGCATGAACTCGAGTTAAAGCGCTTCTAACCCCAGGTTAAAAAGTGCACTGAACTCTGCATGTCCTTGTCCTGCATGTTTAATTGATACAGCGCTGCTTTATTGCAGAGTGTATTCTGGGGTTGACGACGGGTCGAGACCAAGCTCCACTCATAAACATAGAGGAAATCAGGCATATGAAAAATGCATTTCATCCTGACCGGGTTTTTACCTGTCACCTGCTGCTTTGTCCCTCCCTGGGGACCATAAAGGAGGAGATGGCGCCGTTTTCGACTGTACATGCGCGCAGACGCATCAACACATTGTGAGCTCTCCGAAATGCACATTCACACTCATTTTCTCACTCTTAATGTTTAGGGCTCTAGAACATGGGATGATTGAGGTTCAGATCCCATCAAGCACACCACTTCACACTTGTGTTCGTCTGCTCTGAGACACTTTTGACGCTTTTCTCTGAATATGGATATGTCCTGCACAAGAAAAAAGGACTTAAGCTTTGCCGCATGTGAAAACTTGACGCTTGAGGCAATGTGAACCAATATTAGCAGCCTGTTTTACTTCTGTTATTTATGTACAGTGAAATATGTGAGGATATTCACCAAGAAAAACCTAAGATGGGACTTGACTTCACTTTCCATTAGGGCTTGAATTAATTTTAAAAAGGGGTTGAAGAACTAGCAACCATTATTTGAAACTAAAGAGGCCTTGACATTAGATTTAGTAGTGTTACACAAACATTTATATACATTATATCTATCTATCGATCTGGTTGTAAACAGTGTTTCACCATTTGAAGGATATAATATCCATCACACAGTTTCAGTTCCTGTCATTGGTACAAACTCAATTCATTAGGAGTCTCTAAGAATGTATGACCCAGGACCTCTATTGTTTTCGGCGGTTTGATGACCTCCATGATGACATCAGCTAACAAACACACTCCGGAAATGAAGTTCTATTGTAAACTCAGATCTGTAGCACTGAGATCATAGACTCGACGCGGCCATTAGTGTGAGGATAATGAGATTGTGGAGCGATCCCTTCAAGCTTACGCGAGCATGCCATGATGTGTTCATCAATAGTATGTGTGCGAGAGTATAGTTACATGCTCAATATATTTAAAGCTTTTTTATACTTTAAGCCTGTAATCTATGTATTGATATTCAGATTTTTTTTGCAAACCCTATAGTGGGCTAAGCTTACAGTTTTAGATTACAAAACCCTTATTTCAATAGAAGGCAAAAGAAAAAAAAATGAAAATATGGGAGTGAAAAGACAAAAGCAAATCTCTTCCATCGTACATCTACACTATTGGGATGAAATCCTCTTTAATGAGATCGAGGGTTCACCGATGGGGCAGAGATTACTAAACGCAGGATCTGGATGACCTGGATTTGCTCCCTGGCCGGCGGCATCCCAATCCACCCCGCTCTCGTTCTTCAGCGAACTCAGGATCAACACAATGCACTGGTGCAGAATGAATTCCAGTATGTCAATTCATCAGATACTTTTGCTATATCAGTTGTATCAGTTCTGCTGTAATTGGAGCCCCTGTATTTTCTAGCATAATCTTCTCTGTTTATGTTGTTGTTCTGTACATGTAGTTATGAATGATGATGATTTCATGTACTGTGGTCATGGTAAATTTGACTTGACAATTAAATTTGACATGGATGAAAATAAGGTTGCAAGTTTTCTTAGTTGGGCTCATGAAACATGAGCGGCATGAACGGTCTAGAGCTAAATTTGTCAAGACAAACTGAGTGTTCATTGCCTTTTGGAAAGTGCTGGAAAAAGATGAAGCTAGCTAGCTAGATGGAGGAATGGATAGAAAGATAATGATGGATGGATAAAAAGAATGAGGGATGGATGGATAGAATGATGGATGAATAGATGATAAAAATGGATGATAGATGGATAGAACGATGGATGGGCAGAATGATAGATGATAGAAAGATAGATGGAATCATAGATGGATAAAAGAACAAATGATGGGGGCAGATTAATAAATGGGTGAATAGATAGATGATGAATAGAATGATAGATAAAAAATATGGATGGTAGATGAAGGATGGGTAGAATGATGGATGATAGATTATAGAAAGATAGATGGAATGATGGATGGATAAAAAAAAACAAAGGATGGAGGGACAGATGGGTAAATTGATAAATGGATGACTAGATATATGAAAAGATGGATAATTGATGGATAGAAAGATGTATGATAGACGATACAATGATGGATGAATGATAGATGGATCAATAGAATGATAGATAAATAGATAATAGAATGATGGATGGATGATAGATGGATAGATGATAGGATGGTGGGGAGAATGATGGATGGATGAATAGAATGATAGATAAAATGATGGATGGATGCTAGATAGAGAGATATGCATTCCTCAGATCTGAATTTTGCATAACCCTGAACAACACATTGAAAATCCCAAAAGAAAAAAGTATTTTATGGTTAAAAAGAGTGAGATGCTCACGCAGCTGACTGTCTGCTGATCTTTTTGACACCTCTGTTGACCCGGTCCAGAAGTTCCACTTGCCGTTAACTGCCCTCTTGATCCCAGACATGTGATAACACTGTGCAGCACGATGAGGCATTCTGGTGACCCCTCTGTGACCTCTCTTCTTTAAAGAGCTTGTAGGTCATTAATCTCATGCATCTTTACTGAGGAATTCTTGATTTAGCCGAGGCCTGAGTTGATGTATTTAGAAACTCTCTTGGTAGAAACAACATATGGTTTGTCGTGAATATACTTGTGCTGTTATGTCCAGTCAACTGTTGTACACACATTCTGTACAACACATTCTGCTCACCTGTATTGTAATGTGGAAGAGAAAAGTGGGGAAAAAAGACCAGTGTTGCATGCATGCATGCATATGCAAATATAAAATTATTTTTCCTATTGCTATTACCTGATCATCCTACCCAATTACACCAGTTTACCTCACTTTTCCTCATACCCTGACCCTTGTTCCTAGTTTTAACGAAGCACATGTTTGCGCAGGTTCAGCCAACGGTCAACCCTGTCTTACCAATGGCTGGTAGATAGGGCTCTATAATCCTCCTAACAGCAAAAGCATTTGGACTATTATTAGTTCCCTTCCCCCAGCACTACTGGATGACATCGCCTGTGTGATCGGGCAATTAGGCTTACAGTGTGTGGGCAGATACTGAGAAATTGTGTTCTCCCATTGGATTAAAAGGCATCCCTACTGAACCACAGCGCCTCTAGTGGTCGACATTCAACAGCACAGTCTAATAGAAAACTCCACTGCAATGATGCATTCCCACCTTAAATATTATTTTTTACATTTTAATTATTAAAAAAGGATTTAATGTACTTTTAAAACACTATACTTTGTGATATTAATATAGCTATATTTGTTTTTGTTATTCAATTTAATGTACATATAAAACTATGCCTTGTTAGCTATATTAGCATAATATTGTTATCAATTTATATTTTAAATATTTAAACACTATACATAGTTTAATTAATATAATAATATTGTTTTATAATATATTTTTTATTTTAATTGTACATTTAAAACATACTTTGTTTTATGATTATAATAATTGTAATTATTTTATGTTTAATTTTAAATATTTAATTTACATTGAAATGCTATACTTTATTATAATATTGTTATTAATTTAATTATTTTTTATTTCATATATATATTTAAAACACTGTACGTTGTTATATGAATATAATAATATTATGTTTAAAAAAAAAAAAAAGATTAAACACTAATGTGAGGGAAATTCCAATGCAGATGCTGAAGAAGTGACAGTCAATTTTAGCATTTTTTTTCTCCCTCATAATTCATCTCTTATTTTGTACCTCGTTTTAAAGTCAGTGTTCAGATCTGGGACTCTTAAACAGAGATAAGTGTTTAGAGTTTTCGGTTCTCTCTGATCCTATCAGATAATTGTATTACAATCTGGCTGACGGATGACAAACAGCAGACTTACATACAAACACCGCCCTTCAATCTTATCAAATTTTCCGCTCCTCTGAGGCCTGACCTGCGCATGCTGGTTAAAGTCCTGACTCATACTTTCTGCTCCTAAACTGCAAAATTAAAATGCAATTGATCTTCTAATCTAAGTGCTCAGATTGTCTAAACTGGTGCCTTTCTTTCTTTCCTCTTCTAGATCTCATCTCTTCTATTTGTGCCAGACGTTACGTTACTTTGCATGCTGTCTGGATGTAGAAGAGAACAATGAACAACGAAAGCGTTCGTTAAGTCACCAGCTCAGTGGTGGATGTACAGCAAGACACGATTTTCTGCGAGTAAAAAGCAACCAGAAACTTGCTCTATCTATCCATCTATCATGATTTTACTAGGCTTTTCCTTCTAAAGCTCTTGTTTCAGTCACTTACACTTCCTATTTATTCATGGCTTACACAATCTTTCATCCATTAAATCCATGGCTTTCTCATGGATGAACCCAAAGAAACAAAAGAATGGTATAATGTGTTAAGCAAATCCCAGAGATCTTGGGAATAAAGACCACACAGTGGAGCCACCGGTTGCTACATTTAAGCACATAATATTCAGACAAATAAAAGCCCCATTCAGTTCATAAATGTATACATTCGTAGTTGTTTTAGTGATATCAAACACAAATGCATCAAATGCATTCTCTGAATTTGCTACACAGTTAAGGTAATTACTCCTTGGTCATTCTCATGCCGCTTTTATTCACCAAACAATGCATTCCCGTTTTAAAACCAAGCAAAATCATTTCATATGTGGAAAGTAAGAGTCTTTCAGTCCTTGACTGTCTGTGATATTTTATTTTTAAAGACAAAGAAAAGAAAAAAAAAATTCAAGGCCCTGCTTGATTAAAACAAAACCACTGAGAAAGATGTGTTGAAGTCAAAGACATTCCACTTTGATTAATGCAATCGATTTCTAACACGATGATTCTGTACCCCGAACACTGGTAAACCTTAAGGGAAATGCACAAAAGGCTCAAAAGAGAGTTAAAGTTCAACTTTAAATGTTTCAAAAAGGTACTGTTATATAAGCTTTGCCTGTCTGCAGTAAAGAAGATACAGCCAGTGTTGACGTCAACATCCTCGACCCACTTTAAATATGCAAACACATTTCTAAATGAAACCGGATGTTTTATGACCCAAAACATTCCTGTAAACCCAAATTTAATTGCACATTCCTAAAAATAAAACTTCCATCAGAGGGTTTTCAGAGCAATGCATTAGAAGAAAAAACATTCTACAAATCCTTTATGGAAAGATTCCATGTATGACATAGACACCAATAAAGAGCCTTTATTTTAAAGAGTTTAACAACAAATGTGGATGTTTCTTCGCCTTAAATATAACTGTAAACTCCAATTTCAAGGTAAAGAGAAACACAAAAATCTCAGGATTGAAAGATCAACCTTAACAAAATGAAAATGACAGAAAAAGGTATTCATGTGTCATTAAAAAGACTGTGTGTGTGTGTGTGTGTGTGTGTGTATGAGATTCCATCCGTGCGTTGTGCTTTGTGGCAACATGCTGCTGGCTGTATTGATTAAAAAGATTGCGCACACTGACTCACTCAAGGCTTTCAGACCTGCCAATTTAATTCTATTAAAGCTGCTTTTTATCTCTGCAAGGACCTGCGAATTGAGAAACATTCAGATGAGGTGTTTGCCCACTTTGTTTGTACATCAACCTCAACCCAAAACCCAAATATTTATTCGATCAAACATATTTGCGACCTGAAACTTGCTGAGAGAACCTTATAAATCATAATCATGACTGTTGGCTTTCATCAAAGGGTCCAGCCCCTGTGTTCTGCTGATGTCTGTTAAGGTCAGACTGATGGAAGAGACTCACTGTGCTCAAATAGAGAAACGCTGAGGTGAACCGTCACTCACTCAGCTCATAAAAAGCTCTCACTTTAATAAACACAAGGAAACAAAGTACTGCAAAAAAAAAACTGTTTATTTCCTCACGCTTTAAGCAAACAGGTCAGGATGCCACGGCTCAAGCTGTTCTTGTTCTTCGATTCATTTTTCCACAAGCCTCTATGTTGTGGGCTCTCTTTCAGTGAAGCCAAGCCATCGAAGCACAAATGAAATAAGGTTAAAAGTTGAACTAAGCCTGAATAAAGGCTTCCGATTCAGTCTGTATATAAGTTAACAGCAGTATCTCCGATGATAAATGTCTTGCAGACATGGGATCTGCTTCATGATCAATGAGTCTACGGGCCCTGAACACCCATACAGTCATGTGCGGTTCGGATCCCTGCTGTGTTACGCTGGAGCGGGGAGCCATCTGCTGGGGACAGGGTCTGACCAAAAACCCTTGTTTTGATGGAAACAAACAGGGAATTCCTATCATTTAAAAATACTCCACTTTTAGCCAATTATTCCCCCCATGTGTACACTCCAACACAGACTAAACTGATCCCCTGAGAAGCCGCAGGGAAAAAGTTGAGCTGCTTTTAAACCTCACAAGCTGAGTCACCTTCAACTGTGACACTGAAATACAGTTTATCAAAAGAAAAAGTTGAATTAAACTCCTTAACGGTCCATGACTGTCCTCTGTAAGAGTGGTTATACCATTACAAAAGAAGTACTATTGTATGTACAGTGAAGGTGTCATAGGTAAATGGTACAAAATCATGCAACATGATTCTATCTATCTATCTATCCATCGCATTGAAGAAAAATCTCTCACTATGATTACTTGGTGCCATATCTTTAAATTAGATCCAGTTTGAAGATAATTTAAAGCTCTATTATCTGCTTTCACAAGAATCACCACTTCCTTTATTCTATGTAAAGTATTATGCGAGAACGAAAACAATTCTGCGTTGAATATGGAGGCTAGATTTAATTATTTTATTAAAACCGTGATAGACGCATTGAAGAAATAACTGCTTGAAAAAAAAAAAAAAGTCAAAACGCAGCTTAATGCATCGTCACTTTCCTCAAACGAGACCTTGAGTCCATACTGAACCACATTGATTGTGCTTCTCTCCCGAGAAAATAAACGAGGGCTGTATTTGATCGCCTTGGGTTAAAACCCAAACGCAAAAGACTGAAAAGGTAAAGATAAGGATCTGGTCCTGTTTTATGAAGAAATTAATTGCCATTGCAAATGTTTTCACAACTGAAGCGCAACAAGTCTCGTGCGCGCGCCTGACAGGAGTTGTTAATTTCTCTTTTCCTCTAGTTTAATACATGCATGCGATTCATAACTAGTATAAGATATACAAAACAGTCCTAAATCGGGAGCGCGCGACTGCATATTTATGAGTATAATTATAAATAATTAGTAAGTCATTTTGGACTAAATGGATTTCGATAAAGCTGTATAATATTGGAATAAATGATTGAATAGTGTGAAGTCTTTCGATATTGTACACGTAGAAACATAAAAACACTTGCAGATCCCACTGTGATGTCGAAGGATACAAAATAGGCTAAATTCGCATTATTTCTAAAAATATTTCATTTCTGTAGACACGTGATTATTCAAAGGCTCAAAACACTGCACGTGCAGAATAAAACACTCATTAGGTTAGTTTAGTTTTATGTTATTTTGCTTTCATTTATTTATGTAGTATATTAATGGTTAGCCTACATATTTACATCAACAAATATCGCAGTGGAATAAAATGAAATGCACATATTTTCCATTCGCATTTTGCAGGTCGAACTGAAGGCTGTTGGACCAAGATAATTTGCCTGAGCATAAATGGATATGAATAAGTATTAGCACTCAATCTGTGATATGTAAATTTTAAAAGCAATTTTATTTAAATGAACATGTAAACACTTTTTGTATTGAACATGATTTATTGCCTCCAAAGACATAATTTCATCACTTTGGTGACCAGCTGGTTCATAGTTTTAAGATCCAACAGATGTGATTTCTGATCAGACGATTTAAGTTGTATTTATTATTTTATTTAACTAGCGCAGTGGATAAGACACATGTCTGTGGTGTGGGAGACCCGGGTTCGAATCCACTGTGAGACACCAATGTGTCCCTGAGCAAGACACTTAACCCCCTAGTTGCTCCAGAGGCGTGCGACCTCTGACATATATAGCAATTGTAAGTCGCTTTGGATAAAAGCGTCAGCTAAATGTAAAATGTAAATGTAAATGTAAATTTAGACTTTATTTATTAAGTTCAATTAAAATTTAAATGAAAGCGGATTTTCCTTATACATATATACATATATACATACATATATATATATATATATATATATTCATTATCAATAATGAACCCTTATACTGCGTCTGATGGGTTTTGGCTCTTCATTTTAATTTAAATGAAGAGATTAATTTTGCCTTAACAAAACTTTTGACACGATTTAAAAACCTGTTTATACACTGTCTGCGAGTTCTTCAGACCAGCAAAGCTTTAATTAGTTTTAATTTAAATCAAGAAAAATATAGCCTGTACCTGAATATTGGTGCTTCTAAAAATTCTATAGAAATATTACAATATTACACGATTTTGATTCTATGGGCTATTTTGCGAGAGCCAGGAAAATGCACTATTCAAAGCTGACTTTGAATTCTTGATTAATTCGATTAATAGCATTCAGTCTAGTTGACGTATATCTTATATATTTGTTTAAATATGTTATATAATATTTCTTTCATCATCAAGATTAATGCTTAACTATATCTTACGTTTTTCGACCTTTTAATGACCTAGTTAATTTTGAATGGTCCTACAGTATGGGAAAAAATACACGATTTAGTTACAAATAGCCTATTTTATTGAATGTAATATCAATTAATATGAGCTAAAAAATAAATAAATAAAAACTGAATGCATGATACGGTTTAGTTTTAGATGGTCCAAGTCACAAGGCTTCAAACGTATTTCAGGTGACCATTGTGTGCTCTTCTAAAACTTAGAGATCTCTCCTTTTATTTTTTGTAAGCATAATGGTGTTATATGGATCTTTCAAAATCCATGTGTTTGTATATTATCGTTTTACAAATTCACTGATAAATGCATCTGTAATAATGACATCCGCACAGCGCCCCTAGCGTCACATTTATGACCTGCCACCAAACTACATTTAAACAAACGTGATGATTTCTTTCTTCTTCTTTTCTTTTTTTTTAGGTGAAACATATTTTAATGTCCAGTATGCCACCGTTCTACAAGAATTTGACATAAGGATATTATTAATCATTCGTTTAATTAATTCATGAATTTCTAATTGGGTAACACTTATTTTATTTATTTTTTGGATCAGTTTAAATCAAAATATAGCAAGGTTTGAAAACATGACTGCAAACATCATAAATGGCTCCATTAACCTTATAAAATCGGTTTGTTTGAATAAACCTTTGCGATGTGATGAAACCATTGTTTGAATCAAACCAATAGATTATCATTGCATGAAATCATATTTTTCAGATCCAACTTTATGGCAATCTAAGACCCGTGGTCAGTGCAGATAATACATTGAAATTGCTACATCATTGTCTGTTATTTATATACATAAAAAACACAGCATTAAAGCAAAATTGCGTGTTTTGAAAAATTGAGTTCTGAAGCCATGATGAATGTCCGGGTAATACCTTGCGTCTTAACACGACTGAGTGTGATTTATAGAGGTGATTTATTCAGGATATTCTCTGTGTGATAGTCGGTTTTGAAAAGACGCTGGTAAAGTTAGCCTATATTATATGACCAATAGTCAATAATCACTTGGATGATACCATTTAGGTAAATTAAACTTAAATTAATAAGAACATTTTAGATTTCGGCAATATTAAAAATAGATCAAGTACATCTGAAGTGCATGAATGATGACTGGACAACACCCCCTCCATGCTCCTCCCTCTAACGCCCATTGTGCGAATACTGATTATGAGTATTGTGTTCATAACAATGGTGGCTGACATGCAGCATTTGCAGGGATCGCTCCAGCGCTCGATTTGACGTCTACACTTGTTACATTTTAGCAAGTTTGCTATAACATCTGACCAACCATTGACTGCTTGGATAAAACAACTCATTCGTTCAGTCATTTATTTATCCATCCATCTATCCATTCATTTATTAATTATTTTCTTGTAGATGTATTTATTTTCAATTTCAGATCAATGCATTCATATCTATCGTGTTAAAACCTTTTAGTGTTTTTAGCTGACTATGTGTTGTAGTTTTTTTTTTTTTTTTTTTTTTTTACATGGTATTTATCTTTGAGGATATTACGCAAAAGATTTAACCTATTTAGTTTTATAACCCAGTAGGCTAAATATGTTTTGTTGTAAATACACTTTAAAAATCAAGAACAATTTTAAAATAACAAGCATTCCCTAAAATAAATATTGAGGTATTTTGCTGACTCTTAAAAAAAATGCATAGGCTATCTGACGTAAATATTTATGACACCTCTCTACCAGTTAATCTAATCGGATCTAATCTCCTTTACCGCGCTATACGACACAGTGCTACAATAAAAATCTTGAAAAATAACTTCGATGGGATCAAAACATATCACATGAAGAGGAATTCAGGAGTATTACAGAGACACAATCAAATTGCAAACAGAAATGTAATCAATATAATTTTTTAAAATAGTTTACAAGACGAATAATAGCTAATAATAATTAGCTAGCTAGGCTACATTAACGATGAAAAAACATTTTTATTGGCTATTAAAATTTAGATTTACATTGCATTGGAAAGCGGCACGTCAATCAAAAGCAAAGCTCACTGTTATCATATTTAACAAGCATGAGTGCGTTTCATACCTGAGTTTCTGAAAGATTGAGCTGTCTGGCGAGCTCCGTGCGCTCGCGCCCGACCACATACTGACATCGCTGGAACTCGAGCTCGAGCCGGTAGAGCTGCTCCGCCGAGAACGAGGTCCGCGTGCGCTTCGGCCGGTCCAGATCCAGGCCTTTTGGCAGAACAATCTCCCGAATGGTGCCCTTGGCGTCTGTTCAGCACACACACGCATTACATGATTCACCATTCGTTTTGAAATAAGCAATTTCTCTTACATTATTAGGAGTGGGAGAAACCCCCGATTGATATATTATAACGCATTTAAAAATATGCACGACAACAAGAGTGTGCATCACCGAATAAAATAATTTGTACATATTGTCAGGTAAACAGACTAGAATTTAACTCAATATAAAGATGTGCATTTCTTTCGATTTCTAAAGATGTTTGATTACTGATAGTACCAGTCAGAAGTGATTCGTTTAGTGGCGAAAATGTAGAAAATTTGGCCACTGATCGAGCTTTAATTTTGTTTCACCTTTATATCATGCAAAATCTAGTACACATCAATTAGGTTGCCAAAGAGGAGATTTAAACTCCAGTATCCTGTCATTGTCCTTGATTGGTATTGAGATCTGCAAGCTTTTGTTCTATTTGTTGGATCAAATCACGAAAACATGTTTACATTATAACATTTGTGTTCATATTCATCCAGACAGAACAAGAAAGTGCATAGTTTGCGGTCACTTCAAGATTATTTTTTGTCGACATGAAATAAAATTATCAGCACAGTAATACAACATTGTATTGATATCACAAATGACATGCAACATCAGAAATTATAATATCAGATAATTATGTGTTAATTACATTGATACAATATCTGCCACCAAGATATTCTTAGTCTTGGTTAATACATTTTATAAACAAATGTAAGAAAAGTTTTATTTTTAAAATGCAATATTTTTATTGACCACTTTATATTTTTTATCTATACTATTGATTTCCACGTAAATATCCAGCGGTTTTGAGTCTTTGTGCAAATAAGATACGCTCATTAAACAGTACAATATAATTGAATCATTTGGAAAAAAAATTACTCAATATAGTAAATAAATTATCTGTACACAATTCTATAGCATTAGGAGTTTTTTTTCTTCTCATTTTAACTCATTTTAAACTGGCCAATGAAACTGAATATATTGGAATTTTAATAAAGTGACTTTTTCATATTGATTGATGCCTCACCATCATTAAACCTTACAAAACAAGTAAAGTAAAGAAATAGTAAGTCTTATGTCTCAAACCAAAATGTGCATTATTTTAGGGGGGAAATGCTTTGGGGAAACAAACTGATATTGCAGTGAGTCATCTGTTAGGTTGTGACTACAACAAGATAAGTATCTAGCTTTCATGATTTTTTCAGAGCTTCAAAAATAGTAACTTAAATCATATTAATGTGATATGTTATTAGGATGGGTTTAATTAGCTCGGTGTTAAAATTATGTGGTAAAGTATTCATATTTAGCTCCGCCTCCCTGAATGTCTGCATGGCAACCAAGCTCAGTGTCTTATGATCACACTTAATATCACAATAAGATTAATGTAAAGAGGTAGAATGTTAACGGCGAACCCTTCTTTAATTTATTTTTCCTCGCTGTTTCAAATCACCGCGAGCCTATGAGCCTATGACACAGACCTGCTGACCTTTCGTTGACCCCGGTTCTCACGAGGACTCGGGCGCATTCAATCGTCAGCTTTAAAAACAAATAGTGACACCGGGGATTGCGGGCTTACTGCGCCAAAACCCCTCAGATCCCCTTCGATCCCCTACAGTTCGTCCAATCACAACCCAAATACTAGCTCGACTGTTCACTATTGCAGGACAGTCTGTGTGCATTTAATTTCATAAACCATATAGTTAATAAAGGGCATTTAAATGAAATCATATATAGAGCATGATAAATATAATAATCAAGTATTGCTCTGTTGTATATATTACAACAAAATAAATCTCATAAAAAAGTTACCCTGGAAATATATAAATGCTTTGAATAGCATTGCAGTGCAGTTACTAATTCGGCCACAAATTGTCATTTTAAAATGTCAAATTCGTTACAGTTACATGGTACAAACAATTCAGATGATAGTCAGACATTTAGTGCATTGATATTTATGTATTATTACATTTTTGGCTCGTGTTTTGGAACACGAAACATATGCATAGTAAACGTGAATTATTATTATTTTTTATCACGAGGTGAATGGCTTACATCTCCTGAACGAAATAGCCTATAATATCACTTTAACAGAAATTATTTTACAATATTCCCTAAATTACTTATAGAAATGGCAATTGTATGGACTTTATTTTATTTTATTTTTTACTTTTTGTTCTGACAATTGTTCCCTTTTCTCTATTTTATAATGTCTTTAGAAATACTTTACCTCTTTAAATAAAGGTGTTCTGCCAAAGAAATATAGAATATGCATTGTGTTTTAAAAAAATAAAAATAATAAAAAACTAACCTATATTTAAAAGTGGGCTACATCTTTAGATATTTTTCATAAATTTAAATAACCACTTTCGATTATGCTTAATGTTTGCATGTTTATGTTGTTGTTTAACCTTTTTTTGGCTCGCAAACATTAACATTTAGTCTAATAATACACATAAAATAAGTCCAATTCTCATGTTTGCTGGTTGCAGTTTGTATGATATTAAATGGGCCTACATAATCCCTTTCACAAATTGCAAACAATATAAAAAGACACCTCTCAAAAACACTTATATTTTTTATTTCTACACATATATTTTTATATAAATTGCAACTATGATGCTTTAAATATCTGTTAAGTTTCCTATATTAATATATTTTTTAAAATGCATAATTTTAAGATTTTGTGGTGGCCTATTGGGAGCTTATGCCTACAGTTTTGTGCATGCATTTTTGTATTAATGTTTGTCATAAATGGTCAGTATTGTAAACTAATCTCAGATATTTGTTTATATGATAATAATCACGACCACTATAAGAACAAAATGCTCTAAACGAAACTGAACATTTCGTGTAAAATTTCGTCTGTTTTGAGATATTGGTAAAATATTTAAGCTTTTTTTATTAAATGCCAATAAAATAAAAGTGAGTCTGTTGGTTGCATAAAAAAAATGTTTAGTTTTGAGCTGAATTCGTTTTTAGCTCCAGCACATTTACGATTGACATTCGCTCACTCACCTCTGACCAGAATCCTTCGGCAATAGTCCGGATCGACTCCTAAAAGTTTATCGTGTCCTTCCTCGCCAGATGAAGTCGGTGTGGACGCCGAAGTCCCGGGTGTGTCGGTAGAACTGTGCACAGGTGACCGGTTCCCCACTTCCGTCCGGCTTTTAGAGTCTCTGCCGTGGTCACGGCACACCGAATTGGATCCACAGTGGTTTCGGTCTTCGGCGATTCCATCGCCCATACTCGTGGCTTGATCAAACATCTAATAAATTAACTGTTTTGTGTGTTCACTTAGTTTTCTTGAGCAGTTTCTGACTTTGAATAAATAGTCAGCGTAAGTTAATTTCTGTCAGAAACAGGGAGATTATTCCCAGCAATACATCAAATTAGAATCCAGCGACGGAACCGAGTATCTGCCCAATATTTTAGCATGTCCCAGCATCGGGCGTCCATGCAGGAGGAGATGTATAAAGAAGGGAGGAAGGTTGAGGTGGAGGGGGCCCTGTGGGCAAGTGGAAGGACCCTCCTCAGCTCAGGATCGCGCTCAACCCAAAATGCGTTTTGCATATATGTGCTAGGTTTCAAGGTCTATGACCGAGGCACTGGGAGGCGCTTCACTGCTTCACCACGTAGAAGTAATTCCACACAACAAACATGGACCCGAGCAGCGCAAACTTTCCCCTTTCTAGACTCGTACAGTCGAGTTCCTCGTTGTGAACACTGGGTGTGTTTTTGTATCTGCTCATGGCTCAGCAGAAGCTCTGGAGAAAGAGCCGACGGATTTCAGGATTTCTTCGGGAGGGGGAGGTCTTTTTTTTTTTTTTTTTCTCGAGGGACCAATTCAGGAGTATCTTATAATAGACAACAGAATACAAACGTGTGGGCATAATGTGGGTGTGATTAGAATATGTTGAACACAATCTAAAGGCTGCAGCCGTCATATTAACATATAATTTCCAGAGTAGAGCAAGTATTTTTTTTTTTACGTTGACTGACAGCAGCGACGTCACTTCCGGTAAACAGAAACGAGTAAAAGCACGAGGCGGTTTAAACGCACTTTAGCGTTCGGCGAAGTAAACGATCCCCGAATGTTGTCTCTATTTATTGACTTTATTTTTTACGCTCGGTAAGTATAATTAATTACAGTTAGGCTAGATGACACTTTTTTTAACCTATATCACAGAAACCGCGTTTAGTTTCTTAATATCGTCCAAAACGAATGCGTTTTGATTAAAAAGTAGCCGTTCATAACTATTAAAATACTGAACAATTATTTAAAAGTCTTTTAACTAAATCTTAAAGTAGATTAAACAATTAGGGATGTAGGCTATGTTTATTTTTGCAGAGATACGCGTAGATGAATAAACTATTCAATATTCGCCATCAAACTATGCAAACTGTTTATATTTTTTTTTTTATATCATGACTTTTGTCCATTTCTATATTGTTTTGACACCGTTGTTTAATTCTATACGGGTTTTAGACTCAACATTGACAAATGCTCAGCCAACTTAAGCCCAACCTTTGAATTTGCTTCCACAATTGTTAGATGGGAAAGGGGCTCGGTTTGTAAGATGTAGGTTATTGTACACATTCTGTGCGTTATTGTCTACCCTAAATATGAAGGAGAGGTTTATTTGTGTTTACCTCACGGTGCACGAACCGCAGGTGTTCATCTCATCACTGAACCGCTGCCATAATACACAACAACACAATTAGAATCTTTTATCTGAGTGCGCAATCCCATTACGGAGGCCGCAATGACATAATTGCAGTTTTGCCACTTTCAGCAGTGTTTATCATTCAGTGCTGAAATGGCTCATTATTGAATTCAGCTGCTCAGCACAGATTAAACCGTGAACGGGATGAATGGAGCTGTCAGTCACTTCCTCAAACCAACAGTACAGTCAAGAGAGGTTTAATTGGCCCCACTGCTCTCTGGCCCCACAGTCTCACGCATGGGCCCTTTCCTCCAACACACTAAAGTTGCAAAACAGCAGATATAGCATGCACACAGATAAATAAACAAACAGACCCTCCCCCCTCGAGTTTTAGCCGACTAATTCCAGAACATCACGTAATAAAAAAATAAATAAAATAATTCAAATTCAATTTGAACACGTTTGAGTTACACAAGTAGACCTAGCTTGTGTTTTTACTGTAGCCGATAACTGTCATGAAGACGGATTAAAGTTTTATTAATTTTGTCTTTCACACAAAAAAATCCAATATTATATATTTGCCAATGTGTTATAGCCTACGTAAACAACAAAATTAAGAAAAATGTTTTTAAATGTACAGCTAAAAGTTTATTAATTAATTTATTAATTAACAGTCAATGCTGTAAGAGTTGTGTCTACAGAAATGGACTTTCCAAAAAAAAAAACATCGTTTAATGTTAGCCTACCGTACATAAAGTTACAGTGCATCTAATTAATTTTTTTATTTTTTAAGCTCAAATCAAAACGTAACAGTAGTTAATAATGATAATAATAATAATAATAATAATATCAGTTGCTATTATTCAATTAGCCTACATTTTTCCTTATTAGTTGATGAGACCATAGAAACAACCGTGAACGTTTTTAAAAATGTTATCTTTCAAGTGAACAATAATACAACTAAGAAAACGTTTAAACCGGAACGAAAAATCAATAAAACACGGGAAATGGCATAAACTTGCAACAATTTAAGACGTCGTGAACCCTATGCGAACAGACTAATATCAAAAACATAAAATCAACGTATTTTATCGAAATAATTGGCTATATAAAACTGTAGACTATGTAGCTAATATTTCACAATAACATGTAGTCTAATACACAAACACAAAGGCAATTTTAGTATTTTAGAAAACAAACCGTTAGGTTATAGCTAATAGCATACAAACAATATCGAGTTTTTTTATTTATTTATTTTTTTACTTTTTTTTAATACAGTCGCGTTTTTTGCGCTCGTATTTTCGCAAACACATTTTAATAACAAAGAATAGCAAGTTAATTAATCAAATGTAAAGTCACTTATTTGTCCAGCCCGCAGCTATCTTCCGTACCATTTAGGCTGTTAATGGAAACTTGTGTGAATCTCTTGAAGTTGTCAGTTTTGTGGTTCCTATCAATACGAGTTTGAAAACATGTTCAAACCAGCTGCATCGCATGCTCTCACATCTGTGAACATGTGGCAGTGTCGTGAGGAAGCTGCCACATCTTCACAAAACTGTATTATAGCAGGGTTCAATTGGCTTTGAGCAGAGTTTTCTGCTTCGGTCCATCAGTGTCAGATGTCGCAGTGACACACAAAGGTAGTGACACTCGGGCATAGAGACAATACTGTGCCCGGAGGAGGAGATCCTCCTGACACACACTAAACACAAACCTTGACGAGCTGATTTGGGTTCGCTATAAAATATGGAGCGTACTTTATCATTATTGAACACGAGATGAATTGCTACAACTCTCTCTAGAATGACAGTAACCTTAAATTAATTTCATGTTGGTTACAGAAAATATGGATGAGGAATGCATGATGCATTTATTTTTTTTATACATACATATACATTATGTAAATATATGATGCTACATTTCAGAATTATTTGAAAGTAAGATCGAAATGAAGTTTCTAAGAAATAGCATAAGGTTTTCAACTACCTTTAGCCTTCTTTAAAATGAAATAAAATCTCACCAGTCAGATCACAATCACAAGTTTTTCTGATTTCATCAAAATCTTCTGCAGGACAATTGATTAGTGGACATTAATACATTTGTATGGTCATCATTTACTTGATTATCACGCATTATCAAACGTGGGTTTATTCGGTTACCAATACAGCAACCAAAAGTCCAAGCCCTTATATTCCTGGAACTGTGAATATGTTCATTATTTAGAGTACACTGACCACTAGTGGCTGTTCAGTGCATGATCATAAAAGCATTTTGAAACAAGAAGTTAATTTTATTTGCTTGAGAGTACAAAAAAAAAATACAGAAAGAGACAAGTCGTCAACAGTGAAAACCATCAAAATTATTTGCTCTGGTAGAAATTATTTAAAATTTCAGTTTGAAAGGACAGAGAGATCCAGAGACCTCATAATAGCAGTTATGTTGAGTTAAGAATAGACATACAATACTATGCTGGAATAAGGCTGCCAACATTCAATGTGTAATGAATGGCTCGATTTACATGCTGGCATCAATAAAATAAACTATCGATGTACATGATTTCAGGCACTTTTGCTCGACAAAACAGACCAATGTTACACATAAAAGATGAATGAACAGCCCTTAATGTGATGATCTTGTTAAAAATCTATCAGGGCAGACAACATCTCCAACATTTGCTGGATCTAAATGATTCTGACTAAATTATTTCGGTAGATTTCAAAACATTCAACCTTTAAAGCCAAGATGCCAACAAAGTTCAATGTGAAACATGTAAGATTGATTTTGTGGTCAGCAGTGCCTCCTACTGGTGCAAACAAGAGGCTGATTCACACTGAGCACAAGCATCATTCAAAGAATTGGTTTAGAAACCTTAAAATCACATCAGATTAGAGCGAGAAATTGCAGAAATACAGACATAATACCATATTATATTTGTTTTTATCTAAAAGAAACATTCACCATGACACTGAGATTGACACGATTTGATTGTTTTGTTTTTATCCAAACCTGAAAAACGACAAATCACAGAGAGCTATAGTAAACGACAGATCATTCCTGCATTCCAATGTTACAGTACAAACAAGCTAGTAACCACAGTTTGTTTCCAAACGCTGCGAGCAGAAAGCAGTGACGCTGACAACAGTCTGGAATATTCTGTCAGTGATTGGGAAGTCTGTGAGGTTCAAGCATTTAGTCGAAGCCTTGCCAGTCGCTCTGCTCGGAGTCGTACTCGAGTTCTGCTCCTATGCAGCGCACACCTTCCAGCAGCATCGGAGTCCCGTGATGACGGTCTGACAGAGAATTAAACAAGTCACAAGTTAAACTCTGTATGGACAGCATCATCAGTGCACAGAACACACTGTTTTAAAGGAATAGTTCACCCAAAAATGAAAATTATCTTAATGTACTCACCATCAGGCAATCCAAGATGACTTGGTTTCTTCCTCAGAACAAGCATTGCACCACTTGCTCACAAATGGATGCTCTGCAGTGAATGGGTGCCGTCAGAATGAGAGTCCAAACATCTGATAAAAACATCACAATAATCCACTGGATTACTTGTGGATTATTGTTACGTTTTTATCAGCTGTTTGGACTATCTTTCTGACGGCACCCATTCACTGCAGAGCATCCATTGATGAGCAAGGGATGCAATGCTGCATTTCTCCAAATCTGATATAGAAACAAATTCATCTACATCTTTGATGGCCTGAGGGTGAGTACATTTTCAGCACGTTTTCATGTTTGAGTAAACTATTATTTTAACTTTTAAAATGCCGTGATCGGTACAAGATAGGCTGAGTGCATCTGTGAATATCAAAATATTGTCTCTGTTCTTCCTTTTCTTCAAAAATGGCAAAAATCTTGCGAAAAGCAATAAGGGACAAGAAGTTATTTTTGTGGGGATGAACATTATGCCACATACTGCAGATGAGTTTACCTGAAATATCCCTTTAATCAGTTTTACATAAAAACACCAGTAGAGGGCAGCAAATAACCTGACAACTGATCTCCTTCATTCAGCATATCATTCAAGATTGTAATTAAATATCACCCCAAAATGTCTCAACAACTATAACTCTACGAAATTGCCAGGATACTAATAAAAATGCTGTCACTTACCCATGACACGAGCATGAACTTTAACCTTCACGCTTGAATCCTCTTTGCTCTCACTAAGAATCTGCACCTCCTCACACATCACTCCCTCCTGATGGGCCATATATTCACATGTCACCCTCAGACCTCCTGTAGACAAGGAGTCAACAACAAAACGTCATTTATACAATCATCTAAAGATTCGTCTACACAATCTAAGCACCTAGGCAATGGAAAATGCCTTAAAGGAACACTCCACTATTTTTTTTAAAACAGGCTCATTTGATTAGACTGTAAGCATCTCGCACAAAAATGATCTGTTTACACTTAAAATCAGTGCGTGTTCACAATTAAGATAATACATTAAAATAATATGGTAAGACACCGATTTTCAATACCAAGCAGCATAACAACAGCATCAAGCAGCTAAAAACAGCTGGATGTGGAAGAGACTAGAAGCCAGACACATAGAATTTACAAATGTTCACACCCATTTTTACGGGAAGAAAAAGTTGGATAGCAGCTAATTTAAGGTTTTCAATATGCCTAAAGGATTTGAAGAGTTAAGTTACACTTAAAAATGGGAAAGGGTCAAATTTTTGGGAATCACTTAGAAGTCACTCAAGTCTTCATCAGTATGTTCAGCTGTCTGGGGTCAGAGGGTTGAACCTCGAGCGATGGGACGTACCATCTGAGGACGGAGTTAAGTTAGTGATACGGAGGTGAGGATTGGGGATGGGGGCAGGACACACGTCTTTCCCGAGCTCTGGCATCTCCGGCAGTGTGAACACGATCTCATATCGGTGCTGTGTTTTCAGGAAGCCCACCTGAGGAGATGGAGAGAAGCAGAGAGCTTATGGTTGGCTGTCAGCAGGTCTATGATTATATGAGATTTATGAGACACCAGAATTAGAAGTCAGTCTGTTGTTTGCACTTTATCGGAGATCATAGTTTACTGTGATGAATGATGTTAATAAAATCTTAGCAGAGTGATGAAATCATTGTATGGATTATGGTTTACTTATTTATGAATCCCTAGTTGACTTTCATTCATGAATCATGGTTGATTGCCGATATCATTAATGAAATCATAGTCAACTTCATACAATTCATTTAGAGTCAAACAATAATTTATACGATCATAGTTGGCTTAGTAACCCAACAAAGCCTACCATTTGAAATAATAATAAATTATATAAATATATATAGATACCGATGATTTAAATTATTAAAAAACATGATGAAATTCAAATAGCTTGTAATATAATTTATCTCATATATAATTTTATGAAAGATCTTCATTTTAGGAGCATGAAAGACATTCAAAATCTATTCTATAATCCATTATATGATCCACTGATGTAACTGAAAATCTGTCGGATATAAAGTTAATTACTTAAAGATCTTACTAACCAAGGAAGGAAATCAGGATGATGTTTTGAAATAAAAACAAAGGGGACTTGAGAAGTGACAGAACGCATGCCAGGAAACGTCAAACTGCATCTGGGTCTCAATGAAGGATGACAGAATCAAATTATGTCTTATCTGACCAGAGCCCTCATCAAAAACCCTCTGATCGAACAGAACAGACAGTCCAGAGGTACAGGTGTTTATATACTGCAGCACGGGGCAGTAACAGTAACAGGGCAGTTTGAGAGAGACATCTGCAGTGAAGAGAGTCAGAGAATATGACCCCTGCTGCAGACTGAACGCAAGCATGATTGTGTATCTTGTCTCTTAGATATTTGAGAGTAGGAGGATCGCAAACACTGAGTCTCTGTGCCATCAAATATGTTCAAAAAGTCACTGTTCTCACAACAACAACAAGCAACTTGTGAGAGTGGAGCTTCAGTAAACTATTAAAACATGTTACGAGTCGACATGATATCAAACTAGGCCCCGTTTACTTTCATAACACACATTCCTTTTTACATGAACAAACAAACACACACTGATTCATGGCAATTACATTATAGTAAACAAAAGTACAAAAATACAAATAAAATAAAGATATGAAACAAATACAAATAAACTTTAAAAAAAACACTACAAAAGTATATAAATGTAAGAATTATATTTGAAAGACTAAAGCATAATGCTTTGATTATGCAATGTGCTAAAATTTTATTAACTAAATATATATATATATATATATATATATATATATATATATATATATCCATCCATCCATCGTTCCATCCATCCCTTTTTCTACGCATCCATTGTTCTAAACATTGTTTCATCCATCCATTGTTTGTTCCATCCATCATCCATCATTCTATCTATCATCCATCCATCCATCATTCTGTACATCCCTTGTTCTTCCTATCATCCAACATTCTATCCATCCATTCTTCGATCCATGCATCATTCCGTCATCCATAGTTTGATCCATCCAACATTCTATCCATCATCCTTTCATTCATCCATCCATCATTCTATCCATCCTTTTGTTCTATCATCATTTTATACATTCATCCATCCATCCTTTGTTCTATGCATCCATTGTTTTATACATCATTCTATCCATTCTTTCTGTCATCCATTAATCTACCATTCTATCCATCCACTGTTCTTTCTATCATCCATCCATCCTTCATTCCATCCATCCATTTTTTGTTCATCACATCCATTCGTATTTCTTTCATCCATCCATTGTTCCATCCATCCATCCATCCATCATTCATTCTATGCACTGTTCCATCCATCCATCCATGAAAGGTGTTCTAAAAAACTAAGCCTGATCACTTAGAAAAGTAACATCTGCTCATGGTTTGAGATATCATTCAGCTTCACACATTGCAAAATGAGTTGCACAGCTTAAAAGTAAAGGGTATTTTTTCAAAGAGTTTGTCTTAGTGAGAAGCTTGGTGGCAATGCATTGCACAAAAAAAAACCTTTGGTCAAAGCTGTGGTCTAGCGGTCAGCGCACATATGCTCTGACATATTGACCCGTGCTGCTCATGTGCAAGTCTGGCTTGTGTCATTTCCTGATCCTGTTTTTCCTCTTGAAATCCCAGATACAGCTGGAATGGCTCCTGGCATGAGTTCTGTCACTGTCTCTTCACTTAATAACAAGGCTAGAAGTCAAGTAGAACATGCTGACGGAAGGAAGAAGCTGAAGATAAAATCAATGTTCAATGTTCTTCCTGTAATATTCGTGACTGAAGACCTTCAAATTAAGCTAATGAATGATTCCAGATATTTAATTAGCTCTCACCTTAACCAGGAAGTTTCCGTTTGATTCGGGTATCACCATCACAACGGAGTCGTGCAGTTTCTCGTCAAAATGCACATGAGAGTGAGCGGCTTCAGAGGATTCCTCAGCGAAGCGAACGCCCCCCGTCTTAGACGACGCTGCAGGAGCAACAAAAGAAAAGCGCTTACAGCTGAGCTAATTACACACCCACCGCAGGTTTACACACATCCAGATTGTGAGTCTCTGAATGATAAATGTTCTGCAAGCTGAAATTATTCAAATCAAGCTGACACCTGAAAATGTTTTCATTTCTTCACTCAAAGAAGGTTATAGCAAACGTGGCCTTACATTAGTCAGTGCATTGAATTTACCAGCTTCAGTTTAAAAAGGCATAAACTGCAATGAATACAAAACCAAATCAGTTTTAAACACTTTGGATCAGTAGGAATAAATTGTACAGATGTGGTCAATAACCCAAATGACTTCAAGGTCTTACAGGCTTTAAAAATAAAGGTCAACCAAAAATGAAAGCTTGCTGAAAAACATATTGACCCTCAGTTTGAGTTTGAGTTTGTTTATCGATTAGAACAGAGTTGTGGAGAAATGTAGCATTACATCACTTGCTCACCAATGGATGCTCTGTAGTGAATGGGTGCCGTCAGAATGAGACTCCAAACAGCTGATAAAAACATCACAATAATCCACATCGCTCCAGTCCATCAGTTAATGACTTGAGAAGTGAAAAGCTGCATGTTTATAAAGAAACAAATCCATCAGTAAGCGGTTTTTAATTTTTAATGAATTATTTTTAATTTCAAAAGTCCTCTATCCAAAATAATGCATCTTCCAGTGAAAAAGTCATCTGGAGAAATCTGCAAAGCACCGTTTAAAAAGTGAAAGCACACCAAAACAGCTCTGAAAAATAATGTGGGTGCCTTTGGATGTGAGAGATAACAGAGGATGGTCTTGTCTTTAGACTCATAGTTTAGCTGAAAGGGATGGTTTAAAGTTGAAAATGTATTTGTTTCTTACAAACATGCAACTTTTCACTTCACAAGATGTTGACTGATGCACTGTAGTAGTGTGGATTATTGTAATGTTTTTATCATCTGTTTGGACTCTCATTTTGACGGCACCCATTCACTGCAGAGCATCCATTGGTGAGCAAGTGATGTAATGCTACATTTCTCCAAATCTGAGGAAGAACAAACTCATTTTGGGTGGCCTGAGGATGAGTAAATGTTTTGGCTGAACGATTCCTTGAAGCTTTGGATCAAACAAGCACCTAAAAAGAATTAAAAAATAAATGCTGACAACAGGATATGACTAGTATGCAGATATGAATGCTTGGCTAATGCGGAGTATGTTTTGAGCCTAACATAACTGATATGGCTGTTTTTATTTTTATTCTTTCTTTCCCACAGGATTTATTCACTGAAAAAACTGGTTTCAGGTTCACTTGATGTGGTTTTAGGAAAGGTTTTTGTAAGATGCATTCAAAAAGAGCTAGATAGAGCACAACAAAATGGAACAAGAATATAAGAGTCTTTTAAAACTGTAATTATTTATTAAAATACTTTACAGCTTTTACTGTGCAAGCTGTCGAACACGTACAGCACATTCAAAGTGCTAATTAAAGCACCAGAACTAAAAATATCAAAGCTAAAAGAAAGAGAATCTCTTGCAATGTTCTTCCAGGCTGTTCTCTTTAACAGTCTGATTTAATAAAGCAAGTAATCAGGGCCTCAGGGGTACATTTCTCAGACACAGATCAAACTGAAGTGCATGATCAATGCTAATTCTTCATTTAAAGTCCATTTGTGGTGCAGGATCAGGGTACAGGTACGTCTAGGTTAGGGAAACCAAGTATTAACTTCTTCACGCACATCCTTTAAAAGTTTAGGGATATTTTTGAGAGAAGTCTCTACTGCTCACAGGCTGCATTTATTGGATGACAAAACCGTAATATTGTGAAATATAATTACAATTTCAAATAACCATTTCCTTTGTGAATATATTTTTAAAAATGTCATTTATTTCTGAGATGCACAGCTGTATTTTCAGCATCATTACTCTCCAGTCTTCAGTGTCACATGATCTTCAGAAATCATTCTAATATACTGATTTGCTGCTCAAGAAACATTTCTGATTATTATCAGTG
Source organism: Carassius auratus (assembly GCF_003368295.1). Lineage (NCBI taxonomy): Eukaryota > Metazoa > Chordata > Actinopteri > Cypriniformes > Cyprinidae > Carassius > Carassius auratus. The sequence continues at coordinate 170,063 of NW_020525574.1, read as the reverse complement.
CTGAAAAAACTGTTGTGCTGCTTCATATGTTTGTGAAAATATACATGTTTCAATGAATAGACAGTCTGAACAGTTCAAACAGCATTTATTTTAAAAATCGAAATCTGCTGTTACATTTAATGCCAAACATCTGAACAGAATCTAAACGCTCACATCTGGTCCACTGTAATGAAAACAAACTGTGGAGATTTGTCCTTCATTTTCACTCTAAAGTCCTCCATGTCTGATCAAAGCCTCTGCAAATAAAACTTGATTTTATTGCATTTTGGAGATAAGATGTCACACTTAATTTCCCTTTCTGTGTGAACTTAACTTCTACTTTAAATCTAAATTAAATGAGCATTTCACAAAGATGCTAATCTTGTTGATACAAGTGGAGGGTTTTGAGCTCCAGGTTTATCATCCTTCAAAGTCTAAAACTCATTTCCATGCTATTCTAATATCTGGATATGACTCAAATAGTAATTTAACAGCTTGCCAAAAAGCCACATGACTGCACGGACACAACTGCAGGATGTGTGTTCAGAGTTTCAGATCACTAAACCAAAATATGAGCAACAATAACAGCAGCCACAATATAAGATTGTGATATTACAGACATTAGCACTATGTGTGTCAGATAAAGCTAATCCAGGGCACAGCGTCGGCCCTGGGGACCCGTGGACTGAAATAAGCGGCCACTGACAGACTGCAGATTACATCAGGGACTCTTTAGATCCCTGCGCTATGAATACAAATAAATGACTTTTGAAATTCAGAGAACATCGTGTGAAAAGAACAGGAGTTATAAAAACAAGTGAAAGATGAGAGTATTGACTAGATATTTCAAGGTTTATGTTCGATAAACATTGCATTTATTCGTTTGGCAGATGCTTTCATCTAAAGCGTGCTACAAATGAAGAGCATTATGTTATAAAAGCATTGTGCAATGCAAAGTGTAAAATATAAACAAGATCAGCACATGCAATTTTAGGATGAGTATATTTGAAGAGATGGCTACTGAGCTAAAATTACACATGATGTAATGTGAGCTGGGACGGGACAGCATTTGTGCAGGAGTGTCTACATTATTGGCCTCATTACAGAGGTTATGTGACTCCAACCGTTCGGCCAATGTAGAGCACTATAAACACTCTCACGACCTGGAGCAGAGATCTGGGATTAGGATGGACACACATGTAGTCGTTTACATTTTATGACCTATGAGTACTACATCACCACACCAGCAGAGCCTGACGAGTTTATGTATTTATGTCCATGACTTTCGGGTCTTTATGACCCACGTCTGAGACCCATACGCCTGAGAATCGTGTTGAAAATGCGTCACAAGAACATAGACGTTTCACTAGTGGTTATCCTGATATGCAATGTCAAAACAACTTAATAAATAATAGGAAATGTTTTACCAGTGCCATATATTTGGCAAAAAGCATGAAATAATAATAATAATAATAAATTAAAGCATTTAAAGCAAACTTCTCAGTGTGCTTACAGAGAAAACATGCACATAAAAACATGACTAAATTAAAAACAAATCTAAAATACATAAATATAAATCATATAAAAAAAAAGAAATAATAATAATAAAGGCTTCAGCATCCGTGGAACTCTACATAAGCTAGAAAAACAGATTCAATTATTTTTTTAGTACTGCTATTAATAATAATAATAATAATAATAATAATAATGATTAATAAAAAGCTTTATTTTTAAAGCAAGAATCTAAAGCAAACAAATTACTTACACAGAAAAGAAGAATGTAAAAACTGCAAGAAATAATAAAACAAAAAGCAAAACAAAACAGGTCACTTTTTGCCATTGAGATGAATGGGGTAATGGTTCAGTTGTCCTTTTTATAACCCTATATTAAATATAGAATATCAAAAACAGCATATATGAACATGCATATCAAAGTATCAGCAAATAAAAGTGTCTCCTGAAAAAATAAAATAATAATATAAGATCTTAACTTAAGATCTGTATTCCTCCGAGTGATCATCAGAGTGATCCTGGAGTATATTGAGTCATTAATGTTTTCCAGATGTGACTCTTTGAGCCTGAACCTCAATCTGTTCTTTGAAACCAATCTGAAATGCTGCAGTCTGGCTGGGAGTAGAGATGTTAAACGAATGCCTGGCGGTGATGTAGAGGCACTACATTTTATGAACCTCATCTAAAACTTCACACAGTCACCATGGCAACAACAAGAAATCTGGCCTCTGAGAACCGGCTTGTGGAAATAAGCATTTGCAAAAAGCTGTTCTGGGGTCAGTTTTCGTGCTTTAATATTCAACGACACAGCCGGTGATGGGAAGATGCTTTGTGAATGTTGCACAGCTGTCTGAGCTGGAGCTGCTGCAACAACAGACTCTCTGCCTTCATCCAAAATGAAACTTTATCGCATTCGTAAACAGAATCAAAAATGGAGGCCATCTTTGTGCCTTCAGACAATAACTAGAGGCGAGAGAGGCAGATTGATTCCCACAATAAATAGTGGAATGAAAGAATACCGTCTTTATCTTTGGGGAGTTTTTCCGACGGATCTGGAAAGGCAGATGTGAAAACAGACAAGATCTTGCACATTTCCTGATAATAAGAAACAGCCCACTTGTTTTGCAACTGCTGAGTCACCACCGACTGAGCAAGAATTGATTATTATTTTAGCTTTATTAAAATCACTCGAAATCTCATTCCTGAATCCTGAGAATGGAAAAGCCGCAGGTTGTCAGAACTCGTGAGAAACAGACTGAAGTTCAAGTGTGGTGAGATTATTATTAAAAAGCAGCTCTTTGTGAGTTTTCTTTTTTTTTAGTTTGGGGTTGGTACATTTTTCGGATGTTTTAAAAAGAAGCTTTTCAAAATACAGTAAAAACAGTGACACTGAACATGTACAAAATGTGCTGCTTCATATTTTTGTGGAAACACCATAAATGTATAAAGTCTTTACTGTCACTTTTGATCAATTTAATGCATCCTTTCTGAATAAAAACAATAATTTCCATCAAACATTTTTTATTGAAAATCCTACTTCTTTTGAACAAAAATAAAAAATTACAACGCTATATATATATATATATATATATATAGCGTTGTAAGGTCAGTAGAATAGTAGTAAGAGTGATATTTGCCATACAAGCACCACTAATAATTCATGATAATGTTCATATCTGTTGTTCTGCAGTAGTACAGTATATATTGTATGTGACGTATGGCACAGGAAGCATGTTTCTTTACACAAAAAAAGAAAAAGGAAACACTCACAGGTCATATTTTGTCGATTATGCATCCAAAACCCTTGCAAAATGATCAAGTTTAGTTGTGAAGGTTGGACGTACCTTTCTTAGCAGTGGCCATTCTAGCAACAATTGACACCAAACTCAAGGAAAGCGTCAGTTAAGGTCTCATCGTAGATAGCATCTGACCTCAAAACAACCCTGAGAAACAGAAAGAGAACCACAAAAAAAGGAATCATTAAAAAGAAGCTGATAGTGCAAGACATACAGAGAGAGCGGATGTAGAAAGAAAACAAGAATTATGTAGAGAGGGGGAAAAAAATCATACTCTTAACACAGTTAAGAGGTTCTCATTATGTTTGTTAAAACGCCACATGTTGCCATGACACACAGTGAACTGAGCCAGCTGTACTAACCATAATGCAACAGGACAGACACCCCAGAGCGGAGAATTATGAAGGAAAACACTCTGAGAGAGCTGGATTAAAGCATCACTGAGTTCTTCTTAGGATTCGTCATCCATTTCAAAGTAATTTCTTTCAACAGAGTCAAGAGGAGACCCTCCCAGACCAATGCAAAACCTTAGATAGACCACTTGAGGCACAAGCAAAATAAGCATTAAAAGTGAATTATGAGGGCAACTTTCAAAATAAATAAAATATATTTTGTCTTACACAAATGGTCAAAAATGTAACCTTTAGCAATATTTCCCCTCAAAATAAATAAACAAATCTTATATTGTTCTCTTTCGCTCTCTTTTTTTTTGTGTGTGCACCAAATGCAACAACCCATTTTTGGTCCACCAAATTACTATTTTCCGTGCATTAAATGCAATAACTAATTGGTTGTGCACCAAATAAATATTTTTTGTGCATTACATGCAATAGCTATTTTTCGTGCATCAAATGCTATAACTATTTTTGTGCACCAAAAGCAATAACTATTTTTTGTAAACGAAAAGCAATAATTTTTGAGCACAAAATTCTGCAACTAATTCTCTATAATGCCAAGATAACATGCCAGCAAGTGTCTGAGGTCATTATCAGCTTTAATACACTGGAAATAGTGTCATAGACTATAAGCTGAGACTCAGATCCACACTAGGACACTGAGTAATGAGACCCACCAATACTAGACCCCATGAGACCAGACTAAGCCCAAGATTAGACCGCTCAAGGCTCAAATCCAGACCTCAAACACCGCCGAGATGAAGGCATATCAGCAGATGGGATGTTATGCATTCAGTGCATTCGGATGTGAATTAATGACTTCCAACTTTCAAGTGCTGTTTGAAGAGTCAGCAATTTTAAGTTTTAGTCTTTGTGTTTTATCAATCTCCCTTCTTCCTCTGGATGGTGACTGTACTTTTATCTGAGCTCATCTTTCTGCAACTCATTAGAGAAGCGCTGAGACTGGGACGAACGAGTATGCAGGGACTTTTTCTAATTAACTCGGGAGCTAAGACACACACATTCATACATGGAGCTCACCTAATCACAAGCGTCTACTGCAAGAGAATCAGACCTGTCTATTACTGTTCAGTAAAGCCCATCCACTCTACTTTCAAATCAAAAACATACCGCAAGAGCCTGATGTCGTATGTTAAATGCATATCGGCGAGGAGAAAGCTTGATAACGTAATTAAAATGGCAGAAAGCTCAGATCATAATCGCAGCAGACATTCAGCACAGGACAACATAAAAGCAAAATCATTCTCATTGCTATTCTAGCAATTTGAGAGCGACTGTCCCTGTCTGTTTATCTCAATAATGAAAGATAAGGAAAGTGCAGACGATATGGTGTACAACAGCCATAAGTGATGCTTTCTAAAAGAGCATCCCTATTTCTTTTGCTCATGCTAGGGTTAGTGACCTGACCAAAACTATAATTGTAAGTATCAAATCATGTCAGACTTGCATGAAAAAGATAATCATCATGGAGTGGAAGGGCTCTTTTAATTTGGCCAAGGAAGTAACCACCTAGCAACAACTCAGAATACCCTAGCAACACCCCGACTCTATAGCAGTGGGTTATGCACAACCAAACACCATCACATTTTCTTCTAAACATATACAAATGTAATTATTGCATTTGGTGCAGACCCATAGGTAAACTATGTGCACTTATTTTTTTGTGCACCAATGCAATAACTAAAACATTTGTGCACTAATTGCCTAACTTTGTGCACCAATAACTAATTTGTCCACTAAATTATATTACTAATTTTGTGTGCCAAATTAAAAAAACATTTTTGTGCAATAAACACATTTTGTGCACTAAATGCTAAAAATATTTTGTGTGCATCAAATGCATCGACAATTTTCTTATCTGCTAAATGGAATTACCATTTTTGTGCACGAAATGCAACTATGTGCACTATAAACTTTTAACTAATTTTATGCCTCAAATGCTAAATTATTATTATTTTTTATTTTTTTGTATTAAATTTGGTTGCAAATTCCAAGCTGCACAAATACATGCAGTCCATTTACTTTAATATTATACGTTATAGCAAAAGCAACTGAAACTGAAGATGTGAAGACTTGGGAGTGGGTAGGACAGTTGTAGAAAAAAATATCTTGTTCATTTTACAGTACAATCCTTGCAGCTGTGGTTGGGCGTGCCCTGAAAAAAAACACACACTTTCATTCTCTTTCTCAGTTCTGTTTCCTTCCACAAACGACTAAATCAATTCAGAGTGAGAAGGGCAGAAATAATGCAGTTTCTCAGGTTATAATCCCTTCATTTCTTCACTACATCATAACCAGAAATCTAATCTCTGTCAAATCACACAGATTCCCCTCCATCTCTACATCACACACTTTGGCTGAAGTGACAACTGAAGTGAAGCAACAGATATGAACCAGTTCCAGTCTGTACTAACAAGACACAGAGGGAGATAAAACTGGGTCAACTGTCTCATACGGACTGATATAACAAGGACATTTATGTTCATGTCAAAACCTTTAGAACTGAAACATATTCAACATGCATCCTAACCCTGAAAACCATCTGGAAAAAACACAGAAACCCCAGAAGCATCTGCTGTGGCCTGTTATCATGCATTCTTCACTAATGGTTCACTGTAATTTTCCTGAGGCAAGTAACTGAGCCCTAACCTGGACTGACAGGTTCCAAATGCACCCTCTATAGCTCTTTTCAATGCTATTCAGTATGTTGCATTACAAAATATCTTAATGAAGCCTTCACATTCTGTCTGGTGTTGAGAAAGCAATGTCTGGAGACTGTTCAAAGGCATTTGAGACTTGAACGACTGTAGATCTATATTCCACAGACATTAAAACAATGAAATGCAGACTTCCAACGCGTTAAAAGCAGATCCGATAAAATAGACACAATGCATGGATCTTCTCGAGTCATCTTCTAATAGTCGTGCACAAACTTATGTACCATCGATCGTTCTCAAAAGCAATGGCTTGAAATATACTCACCTATTCTCGTTGATTCTTGTATATTTCAGTCTAGAATCGCGTGTAGAAAAATGCTCCAGGAATGAACCAGAAGCAGAACCGCTCGACCCAAAGCTTCAGTCAGAACCGGCCAGGCACTGCTCTGCGAGCGACTGCTCTCGATTTAATATTCACTCGGGGGCTACAAGTTCCGCGTTAATCACGTGGTTTCTGTTCTGTCTGGATGTGCACAGCGCATGTGAGGGTGTTTGAGTGTGCGTTTTGGACTTTTGATTCACCTCAGCAACTCGAGTCATTTGAGTCAACTCACCAAAATGATTCGCTCACTGATTCTCGCTGTCGTTCAGTGGTCTTTTCTGCAGGTTACACCAGTAAATCATGAATTGGTCGTATCCTTTTTTTTTATTTTGCATGAATATAAATCTAATCGTTGTCTAATCTATCGTTGTTAATTATAGTACTACTATTAAAAATAATGGCGTGTGAATGTATGTTGACTGGATGAAAATTAATTAGTGTTCCCAAAAACTATAAAAAAGGACACTTGCATAACAACAAACTTTTTTGCTGCTTGTAAACGCCATCCTCTGTTGTCAACAGCTCACATCAAAAAAATAAATAAAATAAATAAATAAATATTAAAAAATTACAGTTTTTCTGATTTTCTAAAACACATTTCTTGAAGCCATCTCTCATTTACTCAGAACTTTTAACACAAATCCAAATACTCAAACTAAATTCACGAAACCTCGGACTCTTCCATCTAAATAAAGCAATCACTGTAAAACCATTTCACTTGGACTCAAAATCAAACGCTGCTCTCAGATCACACACACACACACACACACACAGAAAAGTCAACTCAAACTCTAAATGAGTAGTATGTTTCAGTACACTCAAATACTGTAAGTTTCAATTATAAAATCAGGATCAATAAGAGATCTATTCTTTCTCAGCATCATGTCTTTGTGCTTAAGTCCGGCCTGAGGACTATGTCCCCATCACATAATGTTGTCTTTTCTGCTAGATAAAGAGGAAAAAATCTGTGGTCTGACAGATCCAGACAATTAAATCCTTACAATGACATCCCAATGAACAAAACATCTAAATGATACAGTATTCGTATTGAGCACCAGATGGCGGCGGAGGAGAGAACTGTATCAAAAGCTTCGAAGCATCAGCGCAGTTTGTTGTAAAAGCCTCGTTCGGCGCATCTCTAGCTATAACATACGGAGTAGAGAGAATGAGCTACTTCAGCGAGCCGGCTGTTTCAAAACCTATAAGCTGCCTAGATAGGCAGTATTTTTGAGCATCACTGAAAGAGAACATGTCATTATTTCATTGAGACTTGAGATAAAATAAACTGATTAGATCTTATAGTATTAATTTTCACATGCAGTTACACATTGTCGGTTAAAAACATTGAGTGGCTGGCAGATTTTGAAATCCACCAGACACAGTGGCCAGTGGACAAAAAAGTTAATTTCCCTAATTATGCCCTCCAGGGTCTTCAAGCCAGTCACGTGACTGAAAGCTATCAATCTAAACTAAAGGAGGGGCAAGACATTTTTCAAAAACACTTTAGAAGACTGATTCGGACCGAGTAGTAAAACAAACTAATGTCTACTCATGATGTGGAGGAGAGAGCACTCAGTGTGCAGAAATGACATGTATATGACTATGTACATTCTGCTGAACAATAGTAATAGATTTCTGGCAAATAGGCTACTTGTCTTTAAACTAAACCAGACTTTTATTTTGACGGGTTACCGTACCGTTACAGTTCTGTGTATGCGATACTACAGTTTATGATGTGATATGACGCTAGTTTTACTAAAATCAAACAGTCAAATGCTCAAGAAGTGTCTCTTGGATCAGTTCTGGAGATGTTGTTTATGTGTTTATGTCCTAATTTAGTGAGACGACAGAAGATGAAATCACCACGAGCGTCACGCGCGCGTCAGTGTGTAATTAATGAAGCCGTGCTTCTTCGCGATTCATTAACAGAGACACGCAGGATTCATATTTAAATAGACTTTTCCGGCTTAATATTTACAGATATTAATTCATATCGCGATTTGATGTGAGAGCAATGACCGACTTTTGATTAATTAATTCAAAATTTGACAAATTCCGTGACATTTCACATTAAACTGTAAATTCCGTTTTTATGACTGGATTCCGTCTGCGTTTTCTGCATCGCGGAAATCATAGCGCCCTAAAGTAGAAATCTGTCTGCTGTTCGTCCCGACGCCTTAAAACTGAAATATCACCATATAATGAGCCAGTTGTCCTTTTTTGAGACTAGTTCTGTTCAAAGCACAGAGAAGGCAAACAACAAAGTGGATCAATCAGAATGACATATAAACAATATATACGATATGTCAAAATCCATATCGTGTTTGAAAAATATCTCGATATATTTTAAATATCGAGATAAAGCCCACCCCTAGTATTGAAAAATTCACCTTTGAAGTTGCTCAAATGAAGTCCAATGCATATTACTAATCAAAAATTAAGTTTTGATATATTTACGGTAGCAAATTTTCTAAATATCTTCATAGTTTTTCAGTCAGTTTTATATCGTTTTTATTTTTCAAAATATGTTTATATATTTTTTAAGTAAAGTTAAAAATTTCGTTAAAATAACATTACAGAGGTTACAGTGTAGAATTAGTTGTATTTACATAATGTATTTAAGACTGTACACAGCTTTAACAATTAAACCATGAGACTGAATACTACTACTACTACTAATAAAAATACAGTTACTGAGTTCAGACCATGTTTTATGCAGTGTATTTGTAGATGGTAAATATAAACCTTTTCCTGAGACATGATTTCTAGACATGAATCAAATGTACAGTGGTTCTTCTTCGTAGTCTATACTGGATCACTGTCTTGTTCACATCCAGACGGTTTCCTGAAAATAAAGAAGGCTAGCAATGAATGATTTGCAGGCCCACTCGTGACATAAAAGTTTATACAAATGACATGGTGTGCATCAGGTCAACATCAAGAACAATGAATCAATGCTTTGTTTACCTTCATAAACCAGTGACATTTTCTCTGGTTTCTTCCCTGCCTGGTCACAGGCCTCCTTTAGTAAAACTGAGATTCTTTCCAGTGGGAACATGTCGATTTGCATGGTCCGTCCAGCACATTTGACAATGATATTGATCTTGTCCACTTCCGCAGGTTCATTAGGATCACTGAATGATTTTGAATACTGTGGCGAGATGTGTGGATGATCTGAAATAATCGAGTAAAACTGATTCAATAATGTCAAGATCACAAAAACTTGAGCTGATTTTAGTGATTGGGAATTGATTTTATAGGGTTAGAGTTACATACCATAATGACCTGAATGTGAGTTTACAGTGGTTTGTACAGGACTGCTCCCCTCATGGTCCTCAGACACCCGTGTTTCAGGAGGATTTGTGACTGGGATGTCATCTAAAAAGATCAAGGTACTGCTTTTTGATTAAAGCCAAACTTGCTTTGTGTTAATTAAAATACACTGATTTGTGCACATTAAGACCATTAGTATTAAGAAAGTACAGGGTTTCATGTTGACTAACTTCAATATTATATTAAAGTTTCAGACTGCAATAAATTATAGAATGATTCTATTCAAAAAATCCTTCCATTACACTGACTCTCACACTACACAAGCTGTTGCATGTCATCCGGGACTACATATCCCAGCATCCATTGCACGCACACACACAGCTGCATCACACACCCTGCATAAGCCATGGACTTCCTCTCTCTCACACTGATGAGTATTGTTTGCGCTTATCACCTCATCTCTGAAAGCAAGGTTACAGAACCATTTCCGAGTTTTGTCTAGTTCAGTGAGTCACGTGAAGTTTTGTGCCTCACTCAGCCCTTTCACACATACAGACTTTTCCGGAAAATTACTGGTAAATTGCTGTAAAGAGATCATGTGTGAACAGGATCTTTTCAAAAATACCGGTAAATTCATTCTGGCAATTTACGGGTATGAGAAGTTGTAACATTACCAGAAAATTGCCGGAATTCTGCTGTGTGTGAACCATAGACTGTAAAAAAACTATGGACGTAGTGTCCGTGACGTCACCCATAGACTCCTCAATAGCGGTTTTGAAGCCTAAAGTGTGCAGAGCGGGCCGTCGCCATCTTGGCAGCGCGTTACCGCCCGACTCTCCCGGATAATCGAAAATGGGCAAAAAGGCAGGAGCTGATTGCTGAAGCCACGCCCACCTAGCGCGACGGCATTGTCAGCAGCGGCAATCCACCTGTCACTCAAGTGGCCACGCCCTTAATTATGCAGAACTTTAAGGCTTAATATAATTTAAATGGATGAGTTATAAAAAAAATCACCCCCCTCACAGTTGTCATGAAGGGCAAAATTAGCAATATAGACCAAAATCATTATTTGAACCAGGCTGTAAACGTTTTTTTCTGCTGTAAAGTTGGGCATTTTAACATGGGGAGTCTATGGGACTGACTCTCTTCTGCAGCCAGCCTCAAGCGGCCAGTCGATGAATTGCAGTTTTAGTCACTTCCTTATTGGCTTCACGAGAGAGCGCGAGGTTGCTGCTCGGTGTGAACCATAAGACATTAAAAGAAATGGACACAGCGACCCCATTGGAACTCAATTGAGACAAGTGAAGCCCGTTTTTTAGCTCTTTTTAGCACTTCCGTTTCTGCCGCGCAGACTCAAACGAAGCTTGACGACGTCAGCAACCTGTCTGACAGATGTAAATCTTCTAGTAGCTGTGCGTGCAAACTGCCATCGTTAATCTTGCAGAGACAGCGAGCTTGAGCGGGGAGTTCTTTGTCGTGAGTGAGCAGGAGTAAGTATTCTGATTAATTATTTGGTATAGTATTTTAAAATGTAACGCCAGTACGCCATATTAAGTTAATCGCCTGCGAGCTTCTCCTCCTGTCTGTACGGTAATGCGACAGAGTCGCGTGATTATGACGCAATCGTTAGCCTATTTTTACAAAAACTGTTTCTACGGGGCCATAATGTAACATAGAAGGTAATGGAGCCCTTTATACATTGTTGTGTATCTTTAGAAATAAATAATGGACAACTGGAGTCTTTAAACGCCTCAGATGTAAAGTTATTTGCTGTCAAAGTGATGCCAAAATGAATAGGAGGTCAATGGGATGCTAACGCAAGTGAAGTTCTGCTACAAGATGGCGGCACCCGGCCGACTTCAACTTCCGGTCAACTTCCTTGCCGCCTGGTGTGAACGCAGAAGGAAAATTACCGGTATGAGCACGTACGAGTTCAGAACGCGGTGACGTAAGACGTCTACTCCGGGCCTGCTTACCTTCTGCTACTCCACAAATCCTGGAGCTCTAAACCAGTGGTCATGAAATCACTTGCGGCCCACCATGCCGAACACAATAAAAAAGAATAATACGTTTTTTTTTTTTTTTAACTTATTTTAGTTTTTACATAGGGAAAAACACATAGGGTACAAACGAGAAGTCGGAGCAGTGAAGAAGAGTGCTGGACATTCGGCATCAACTTTCGGTTTGCCCCGCAACTCACTTGAGGATGTTCAGCCCGTCTATTTCTCCAATTCTCCCAAAACAGCTTATACTACTGCTTCAGCTATTAAAATAGTTCAGTTTTGCATGTTTGGAGCAGGTTTTGACCGTTAAACAGGCCTATATGTTTTGTTTTTAAAGCGGCCAGCACAGAGAGAGAGTTTACATAGCCTATGTTTAATCAGTTTAGCCTTCTCAAATCATCACTAATTGTCTAAAATAAAATCTAAAGATATAAAACAGTAACGATGCAAGCATGTAACGATGTTTTAACGTTAAACCCATATAAATGTGCACTATATTTTGTGCGGAGAGTGCAAGATAAAGCACGCTTTTTTGAGACATAGGAGCCAGCGCGATCATAATATAAAATAAATAAATATAAAATAAAGAAAACAAACGTCTTGAACAAGAGAGCTTACAAAATAAACCGAAACTCAGCGAATACATGCCTCACAGACATGATAAATATATCTATAGAAAGCTTTAAATTACTACTTAACGAAATAATAAAAACAAACAACAAAAAATCTCAATACAATCATAATTCGTTTAGGAGGCGCATCTAATGAGGAGATGATGAGTCAGGCAACTTCATCCTTGGGACACAGACTCAGAAAACACTAGTCTATTAGTAAATTATTCAAATATATTTTTACTATTTCCCTCATTCATGGTAATTACTTTTTCTGGTGCTTTGGGACATCTTTTGAACTCAATTTGAACGCAGAACTGTTTATTTGCGCTGATAGACTATTTAATATTAATTTGGATCAACATAGGTTACATTTGTGAACGCGCCTTTTCTGCGATGTCACGCGTCTTACAGGCTGCAATTTACAATCGCAACTTCATTGTGCTATTAATCCTTTCAAGCCAATTTTCACTAAATTGGTCAGCTCCCGACAGCATCGGGTGTTTTATTAATGGTGAGTATAATTATTCAAACCAGTTGTCTATTATGATGTCTCTGTAACAAAAGCAGTTGCATGAATAATAAAGTTTGAAACCAAAAATGAAATCATCAACAGAAAAACTGACCATGTATTACCCTCCATGTTTAAAAATACAAGCGCAGCTTTTAGAGATTAATGACGTCACAGAATTACCCGGTATTTTGGAATGGATGTGTGAATGGAGCTTTTCCGGAAAAAAGACGGAATGTCGTTGACTTTGTGAACAGCGCATTTTTTAATTTACCGGTAAAGTCGTTCTGGTAATTTTACGGCAATTTACTGGTATTAGGCTACTGTGTGAAAGAGGCTACTGTCTGTTTCCTGATCTCCTGCCTGTCTTGGATTCTTCTTTTACCTAGTTCTCTGTACTTTGTTTGCCCGATCCCAGGCTCATGATAGCCTTTGGATTACTCTTCGTCTTACTGTTTGCTGTGTATCGACTCATGCCTGTTTCATGACCACGTCTTTAAATAAAGGCATCCAGATGGATCCGCATGTCTCACATTTCTGTCGCCCAGTTACATATGTACAACACAACCACTAAACACAATGAGTTACAAGTGGATGAACTGGATAAGCTAGATGTTCACCGTACTTTCATTTCCGCTATCTGATGGCTCGGTCTGATTCTGATTTGCTGTTGTCCACCGGAAGACAGAGTAGATCTTCTGCACCTTTAAAGCACATTATAAAGTTACAGAATTTCTTTACACATAACCCCAATTGTAGTAGTGTTCATTAAATTCTACACATTCCCACAACCCGTATTTATTTTTCCTTATTATACTGTAATTGCTATAAGTTTGAAGATGTTTAAATATGGTTTTCATACTCTGTCATTTTAAATACTATTCACTTTTAACTAGTTGCTTAGTAGCAAGCATATTACTAACATACTGGATTTTTAATAGTACTTAAAAAGTGCATATTAATTCCTTATTCTGCATGACCATATTTGACAACTACCTTATTAATATCAATATTATTAAAGTTATTAGGAGTTTATTGAGGGAAACGCTAATAGTTAACAAGTGATTCATAATCTAAAGAGCTATGACTTTTGTAAAATGATAAAACGATTTCAGATCTTGCTTCCTGACCTCTCTACACTTTCCTATGAAAATAAATCTTAAAATAAAAAGTAAAATGTTAACATTTTCAGCTTATCTGATCATGCTTTTACTCTCTGTTTGTGGTGTACCATAGTAAAATCCAGTACAAAGAATACTGCAAATTTTCAAGATTCAGTAGGAGTAACTTACCAGAGCAGTGGGATATCTGAATATAATATCCATGTCTTGTCAGTTGTTTCCACACTTCGCTTTTAATGCTCACTGCTTTAAAACTGCTCAATATATTCCCACTGCATCTTACTTTTGCTTTCTTTCTCTTATTAGCCCCCCACCCACAAGCATTCCTTTAGAAATTCCCTAGCTTTTTGCTCTAATAAAAACACCTCTGGAGCCAACACTAGATCCCTAAGCAAACAAGTCACGTGTTTGTATTTCTATTTAGTTTTATTCATGCAGATTACACATAAATGTCTTAAAGTAGTGGTCTGTCCAATACGATGTGATTTTAATTGTATTCAATCGACAGGTTTGTCTGAGGAACAGGCCAAAATTTTAGTTGTAATTGTAATGAAGTAGTTTCCAAATAATGCAGCTTTTACATAAACACGTGTGCATGCTTCACCTCCAGAAAATGCTATTTTAATTTCAATACATCACAGCCTGTTGCTTCTGTACCATAATATTGATTATTTTTGTCTTGTTCTTATATTAATAATCTTTATTTGTTCCATGTTAAATGTTAATTGACAGCTTTAGGTGGTTGACTTGTATTTACTAGAAGTAAAAACAACATAAAGTACTTAGATTAAATACTTACAATATGTCACCATAATAAAGATGACAATTTATTTAGCTAAATCAATAATTCCTGTTTCAGATGCTCTCGATGTTTCATATACAGAGACGCCCTGCCACAAATAACATGCATTTATACATAATTAAAATACAACAGAAGCTCCAAAACATTATTCAACCTGTTTAACTGGGAGGGCACGACAGTCCTTTGGAAATCACTTTAGGTTTAGCAGGGATACCTCAGCTAAAACACCTCAGTGGCAGGATCACGGACCTGTTTTGTTGTGTTGTGCATATTTCTGTTCCTATGTTCCATTATAATGTTCCTTTTCTCGTTTGGTTAATTAGTCATTATGTGCACCTGGGTTTGTTAATTATCCTGTGTATAAAAGTTCTTGTCTGTGCATTTCTCCTCTGTAGGGTCTACTCATATGTACATGTGTTTGCTCCAGCGCTGGGTGGTGCACTTAAATAACCGAAATCATGAAGTGTGAAATGTTGGACACTTCATGCACTCAATAGTCACATCTTTAATTACGTAAGGAAGGGGGAGGGACTATCAGACTCAGCTATTATGAATGACAAAAGAACCTTATAAAAACCAGATTCCAAGAAAGTTGGGTCACTGTACAAATTGTGAATAAAAACAGAATGCAATGATGTGGAAGTTGCAATTTCAATATTTTATTCAGAATACAACATAGATGACATATCAAATGTCAACACATCAAAACATCTAAATAAAGTTGGGACAAGGCCATGTTTACCACTGTGTGGCATCCCCTCTTCTTTTTATAACAGTCTGCAAACGTCTGGGGACTGAGGAGACAAGTTGCTCAAGTTTACGAATAGGAATGTTGTCCCATTCTTAACTAATACGGGCTTCTAGTTGCTCTAGTTTTCCAAAAAGAACTACAAATTTTGATTCGTCTGACCACAGAACAGTTTTCCACTTTGCCACAGTTCATTTTAAATGAGCCTTGGTCCAGAGAAAATGCCTGCTTTTCTGGATCATGTTTAGGATGGCTTCTTTTTTTACTTATATAGTTTTAGCCGGCAACGGCGAATGGCACGGTGGATTGTGTTCACGACAATGCTTTCTGGAAGTGTTCCTGAGCCCATGTTGTGATTTCCATCACAGTATCATTCCTGTATGTGATGCAGTGCCATCTTTAAGGGCCGAAGATCACAGGCATCCAGGATGGTTTTCCGGCTTTGACCCTTACGCACAGAGATTGTTCCAGATTCTCTGAATCTTTGGATGATATTATGCACTGTAGATGATGATACTTCAAACTCTATGCAATTTTTCTCTGAGAAACTCCTTTCTGATATTGCTCCACTATTTTTCGCCGAATTGGTGATCCTCTGCCCATCTTGACTTCTGAGAGACACTGCCCTCTGAGAGGATCTTTTTATACCCAGTCATGTTGCCAGTAGACCTAATAAGTTGCAAATCGGTCCTCCAGCTGTTCCTTATATGTACATTTAACTTTTCCGGCCTCTTATTGCTACCTGTCCCAACTTTTTTAGAATGTGTAGCTCTCATGAAATCCAAAATGAGACAATATTTGGCATGACATTCATGACTTTCAACATTTGATATGTGATCTATATTCTATTGTGAATAAAACTAGTTTATGAGATTTGTAAATTATTCCATTCCTTTTTTTACTCACAATTTGTACAGTATCCCATCTTTTTTGTAATCGGGTTTGTATAATTCATACACTACATGGTTGAGTACATATTGCATGAGTACAACATGTATTAGTGTGTTATTTGGGACATCGCTTCAGTCTTGAGAAATAGACTGACCAAGCAGTTAGCCAAGGATAATCTGTCTTGTTTTCCAAATTCAAATAAAATCTATGTTTGTAAATGACTTGATAAAATTGGACATTCTTAAACAAATTGATGACTCATTTGGAAGACTAAGACTGTTATACAATGGCAGACAGGTTTTACTTTCACTTGGTTTTCTATGTGTTTTCTGATTGGTTGGAATGGAAATTGGAATGTTGTTCCAGGATGAACAAGGATGTTATCCAGGAACATGTACAAACCCAGTGTTGACATCCTATGAGCTGCAATCGAACAATAAACGGATAAAAAGAGGCTGTGAGCCATAGACTTGAAGTCTTATTTATTTATTTATTCTTTATTAGACAGGGACAATGGACAATAAAGTATTACCCCAGAATTAGCTACAGAGCTAAATTTAATCTGCTGTCACTGGGCAGGAGTACACCAAATTATCAATAACATACAAATTAAACACGGTAAAATACAAGAATTATAAAAACATATTCAAAAGTCATTACCTTGTATCAATGATCACAAACCTGACTTGCCTTTAAAAATCTTTTCAAATGTAATTTAAACTGCACAGAGTTTGTACACTGTCTAATATCAGTTGGTAAATTGGTTTATATCACACACTGTATAAAGGTCATGTCCTTTTTACAACTCATTTTTAGTTTTGTCCATTAAACTTTTTCAGAAATACGTTTTGACCAGTGAGTTGATTCTTCTTAAATGCTGCAATGCTCTAACTAGTCTTTACCTCTAAGCCTAACCCACACCCTTACTTTAACCAATGAAATTGTCTGCGGGGTGAGATTTATGGTGATTTTGCAACTTAAACACATCTGATTGGACATTGCGTTAAAGAAATCAACAAATGTCTATGTCTGTGATTGGCTACATCACTCAAAAAAATGATTCAAGGCCTTCTTAGGTATGACACATTTAAATTGTGTTCACTTTATTTAAATATAGCTAATTGGGAATAATACATATATATATTTAATGAGTCTAACGTAAAATGTATAAATAGTGTTATCTATGAGATTTATTTTAATTTGCTTAACTCAAATTAATTTGGCTTCGGAGCGCGCCATTTGCGCATGTGCAAGACAAGCTCAGAGAAGAACATGGTCAGAGAGCGTGTGTGTCCGCCATTTTCTCGTCTGCTGCCGAAAGGACTGCTATGTCGTATTCGTTATTGGTAAGTATTATCTTGTTTGAGTATTTGTAATAAAGACTTTACCTAACTGTAAGAGAATGTTTAACTTATATCATCATTTTGAGTGAAATATGCAACAGCAGTGAAAGTTGTGCGAGGTGAATTGTTCCAAGTGTCACTTCGACAGCTTAATTTACTCCCGCAATTTGCAAATCCTGTGTTAGACCAGTCTAACGATTCAGAATGTACCTGTAACTGTGCAAAATTGGTTCTTAACTAATTGGCTTGATATCTGGATCGATATATCCGTCATAAAATGAATTGGAGGCTTGTGATCGCCGCGATTGTTTCGGCGCCGAGTCTATTTTTTGCTGCGTCACTAACGCTGAATTGGCCACAGTGCATTGTTCTTAATCAAATTTGACCTGCCTAGCATGAAAAATAAGACATTTCACCATAAAATCCCTGCCCATGGTAAATCAGAGCAAGTGACAGACAGGGGTAAGCCTACATCAGAACTAGGAGTGGAACGGTACATGTATTCGTATTGAACCGAAACGATACGGGCGTAACTGTTCGGTGCATGGACTATACACGAAGAATACACGGTATAAAACCCGCGTGCAAATTAATTAATGTAATTCGGAAATACTGTTAGATATGCGGGTTCTTAGGGACACCTAATCTGTAACCCCTTCTTCGTTCTGAAGCTTCATATAATGAATCTGCGATGTTAAGATTGCAATGCTGGAATATGGTGTGTGTGTGTGTGTGTGTGTGTGTGAGAGAGAGTTATTGTACAGGTTTCTGCATTTGGCTTATTTCAGTCTTGATTTTCCCCGTGCATCCTGAAAGGCCTGATGATCAACCTGACTGAAGATATAGACTCTTTCTTCAAGGAGTATGTGGTAAGGGATTTTTTTATTTTTATATAACAATTCTGTTAATACTTTTATGTTTTATAATATATGATTGATTATTACTAAATGCTACATTTTCATTTTCATTTCATAATAAAACAATGTTTTAGTTGAATAATAAGATTTTGTTTCATTATGTTCACTGCTGTGTGTGTGCACTTTGGATGGGTTAAAAGCAGATCACGAATTCCAAGTATGGGTCACCATGGGCTGTATGTCACATCACTTTCGTCACTATTGAAAAGCTTATTATTGATATTCTATGAATGTTGTGTTTGCTACTTTTCAGTCTGAAACTCAATATCTTCCTTAATTTCTTGGACTGTTTGATTTGGCAATGCAATTTGCTGATTACTTTTAAAATATAAAGGGTCAAATTTACTTAACCAAAGTGTTTTCTGTTTTGTCCAGGCCACTGAGGAGATTGTACAGAAGACATCGGAGTTGTGATCGAGGGCATTAAGGTTTTGAGCAACCTAACCTGCGTGATCCTGGCATTCATCAATCAGTCTCATTTATGCTCTTGATCTTAGTTCTCCTGAAAACCTAAAGTACACCTTCGAGTTTATCCAGAAAACCTAATGAACTTTGATGGACTTGAATGCAAAGATCCTGCAACTCAAAATCAAGCTGTTTGCATGAGATGTGCAATAATGTGAATTATTTGAAAATACATGCAGGCGCGCACACACACAAAAGTACATTTCATTTTTATAAATTCTTACATGCTTTTTCTTACACACTTTGTGTATTACTAGTTAGTCATTTATGTCTTTTTAGGGATAGTTCACCCAAAAATGAAAATTGTCATCATTTACAGATCCTGTGGTTGTTCCAAACCTGTATAAATGTCTTTATTCTGTTAAACACAAAGGAAGATGTGTTAAAGTATATGGGAAACTGAACTGATTTCCATAGTTGTTGGTGGCCCAGAACTGTTTCCCATATACTTTAACACATCTTCCTTTGTGTTCAACAGAATAAAGACATTTGTACATGTTTGGAACAACCTGAGGATGAGTAAATGATGACAAAATTTTCATTTTTTTTAAAGTTCACCCAGATATTAAAATTATGTCATTAATAAATCACCCTTATGCTGTTCCAAACCCGTGAGACCTCCGTTTATCTTCAGAACACAGTTTAAGATATTTTAGATTTAGTCCGAGAGCTCTCAGTCCCTCCATTGAAGCTGTGTGTACGGTATACTGTCCATGTCCAGAAAGGTAAGAAAAACATCATCAAAGTAGTCCATGTGACATCAGAGGGTCCGTTAGAATTTTTTGAAGCATCGAAAATACATTTTGGTCCAAAAATAGCAAAAACTATGACTTTATTCAGCATTGTCTTCTCTTCCGGGTCTGTTGTGAGCGCGTCGTATGTATTTTCGATGCTTCAAAATTCTAACCCATGGGCGATATGACCACAAAACATAATTTCAGGATTTCAGAGATTTCACAATATTTTTCCAGATTATTTCACAGCAACAAACAAATCTCAGTATAATTATTGTTGTTTTTACATTTTTATTCAACTGAGAATAAAGAGTTAAATTACAAAGAAAATACTATATATATTGTATAAAGTGTACAATTAAAAAACTGCATAGACTTCACCCTTAGATATGAACTGTTTCTTTTTAAAAATTCAAATGTAAAAAAAAAAACATGAATATTTATTTAAGTTTATGCTGTGCGCTGTCGGCCTTTCTACGTAAAAATGTCAAATTACATAACGTGGATGTCATACAGTCTCTAGCTGGAGCCAAAAAAACAAAAAAAAAAAACAACTTGAAAGCGTACAGACCCACGGAAGAGACGTTTCTCATGCGGCTTTCCGTGCGCGATTCGAGACGTAGTGGAGACAGACTAAAGGCGTTTCATTCATTCATAACTCGTCCAATCTCGCAGTGGAGCGCGAGCTCAGTGATTGGCTGTCGTCCAATCTCGCATTGACAGCCGATCCTGATCCAGAGACGGACTGTTAACAGTAAGGTTGATGGTTCGAGCCCGCCCAGGGATGAACAGATTTTGGATTTCAGTCAGAATGATTGCTGGAACTATAATAGCATTAATTAACCAAGTATGGTTGTTTGTTGTTTACAAGATAAATCTCCCTTTTCTTTTTTTTTTCTTTTTTTGGAAATACATTTTAACTGGCACGATGCACAATTAAATTATTTTTTTTATTAGTTGATTTTTCTTAAAATGCCATTGTCTGCAGTGCGAGATTTATGGTGATTTTGCAACTTAAACACATCTGATTGGACATTGCGTTAAAGAACTCAACAGATGTCTGTGATCTACATCACTGAACTCTATGCAGTGGATCTTTGCAAAATCTGTTTCGTCAACAAGCTATTACAGCTTTGATTGGTGGAGCTAAAAGTAAATAAATGCAGTATTACGGTGGAAATGATGTTCTGGTTAAAAATGACTGTAAGCAATTTACGTGCTTAATTAGCTGTGAAATGGCAATCGATTAAGAACTCATATTTATTCTGAATGCAGACCATGTCTCTTTCACTTTCTCTGAAACATATACTTCAGGTCAGTGCATGCATCTTTGCTGCTGTTTTAGTGGTTTTACCCCGTTTGAGACCAGTTTGTATCGTCTGCACTTGCATCAATACGGTGTTTTTCATCCGGTAGTTTATTGTTGTTTAACACACAAAATACTGTTAATCGGTGACTGTAATTGAAGAATTTTTGAGAACTACATTGTACGACATTTGAAAGTAGCGGTGAGGTGTAGCCTATGCATTTACTGTAACTTGTTAAATGTGTAGGTGACTATGACATTAGGATATAAAAGATCTCATCTTTACTAGATTTTTTCACTGCTAGGACAGATTACTTTTCCTTTAACAACTTTTCTCATTTATGTTTGTATGTCTGGGTCTCAGTTAGGAATAACTTAATTAATATGAATAACGAACGCTAGCATTAATTTGGATGTTTAAGTGCATTAGTAGAAATACGTTAGACGTACGTTATATATAATAAGTTGGAGTAACAGTAAAGTGTGCATTGTGAGTCTATTTTTTTTAACCATTTAGTGATTGTGTCGTAAGCCCGGCTAGCTCAGTCGGTAGAGCATGAGACTCTTAATCTCAGGGTCGTGGGTTCGAGCCCCCACGTTGGGCGAAATACTTTTCATTTCTTAGTTTGAGGCACAAGATAACCAATAAGGCGCTATGATCACATAACGTGGCTGTCATACAGTCTCTTGCTGGAGACAAAAAAAAAAAAATAAAATAAAAAAAAAACTTGTTAGTTTGAGGCACAAGATAACCAATAAGGCGCTATGATCACATAACGTGGCTGTCATACAGTCTCTTGCTGGAGACAAAAAATAAATAAATAAAATAAAAAAAAAACTTGAAAGCGTACAGAGCCACGGAAGAGACGTTTTCTCAAGCGCTTTCCGTGAGCGTGATTCGAGACGGAGTGGAGACAGACTAAAGGCGTTTCATTCATTCATAACTCGTCCAATCTCGCAGTGGAGCACGAGCTCCGTGATTGGCTGTCGTCCAATCTCGCATTAACAGCCGATCCTGATCCAGAGACGTGCTGTTAACCGTAAGGTTGATGGTTCGAGCCCACCCAGGGACGAATGGCTTTTGGATTTCAGTCAGAATGATTGCTGGAACTATAACAGCATTAATAAACCAAGTATGGTTACCATGTTTTTGTTGTTTACAAGATAAATCTCTCTTCAAGTTGTTTTTCTTTCTTTTTTTGGAAAAGCATTTTAACTGGCACGATCGACAATAATTTTTTTATTTATTTTATTTTGATAGTTGATTCTTTCTTAAATGCCATTGTCTGCGGGGCGAAATTTATGGTGATTTTACAACTTAAAAACATCTGATTGGCAGGGGTGGTTCTAGAGGGGTTTATTGTTGTTTAACCCACAAAATATAGTTAATCAGTGACTGTAATCGAAGTTTTGAGAACTATATTGTATGACATTTGTAATCGAAGTTTTGAGAACTATATTGTACGACATTTGAAAGTAGCGGTGAGGTGTAGCCTATAGTTTGCTGTAACTTGTTAAATGTGTAGGCGACTATGACATTAAGATATAAAAGATCTCATCTTTACTAGATTTTTTCACTGCTAGGACAGATTGCTTTTCCTTTAACAATTTATCTCACTTATGTTTGTATGTCTGGGTCTCAGGTAGGAATAACTGAATTATTATGAATAATGAACGCTAGCGTTACTTTGGATGTTTAAGTGCATTAGTAGAAATACGTTAGACGTACGTTATATATAATAAGTTTGAGTAACAGGAAAGTGTGCATTGGGAGTCTATTTTTTTTAACCATTTAGTGACTGTGTCGTAAGCCCGGCTAGCTCAGTCGGTAGAGCATGAGACTCTTAATCTCAGGGTCGTGGGTTCGAGCCCCACGTTGGGCGCAATACTTTTCATTTCTTAGTTTGAGGCACAAGATAACCAATAAGGCGCTATGATCACATAACGTGGCTGTGATACAGTCTCTTGCTGGAGACAAAAAATAAATAAATAAAATTAAAAAAAACTTGAAAGCGTACAGAGCCACGGAAGAGACGTTTCTCAAGCGCTTTCAGTGCGTGATTCGAGACGGAGTGGAGACAGACTAAAGGCGTTTCATTCATTCATAACTCGTCCAATCTCGCAGTGGAGCACGAGCTCCGTGATTGGCTGTCGTCCAATCTCGCATTAACAGCCGATCCTGATCCAGAGACGTGCTGTTAACTGTAAGGTTGATGGTTCGAGCCCACCCAGGGACGAACGGCATTTGGTTTTCAGTCAGAATGATTGCTGGAACTATAACAGCATTAATAAACCAAGTATGGTTACCATGTTTTTGTTGTTTACAAGATAAATCTCTCTTCAAGTTGTTTTTCTTTCTTTTTTTTGGAAAAGCATTTTAACTGGCACGATCGACAATAATTTTTTTATTTATTTTATTTTGATAGTTGATTCTTTCTTAAATGCCATTGTCTGCGGGGCGAAATTTATGGTGATTTTACAACTTAAAAACATCTGATTGGCAGGGGTGGTTCTAGAGGGGTTTATTGTTGTTTAACCCACAAAATATAGTTAATCAGTGACTGTAATCAAAGTTTTGAGAACTATATTGTACGACATTTGTAATCGAAGTTTTGAGAACTATATTGTACGACATTTGAAAGTAGCGGTGAGGTGTAGCCTATAGTTTGCTGTAACTTGTTAAATGTGTAGGCGACTATGACATTAAGATATAAAAGATCTCATCTTTACTAGATTTTTTCACTGCTAGGACAGATTGCTTTTCCTTTAACAATTTTTTATTTTTGTATGTCTGTATGTTTGTATGTCTGGGTCTCAGGTAGGAATAACTGAATTATTATGAATAATGAACGCTAGCGTTAATTTGGATGTTTAAGTGCATTAGTAGAAATACGTTAGACGTACGTTATATATAATAAGTTTGAGTAACAGGAAAGTGTGCATTGGGAGTCTTTTTTTTTTTTTTTTTTACCATTTATTAGCTATGTTGCAAGCCCGGCTAGCTCAGTCGGTAGAGCATGCGACTCTTAATCTCAGGGTCGTGGGTTTGAGCCCCACGTTGGGTGCAGTACTTTTCATTTCTTAGTTTGAGGCACAAGATAACCAATAAAGGGCTATGACGTCACCAAGGGGCGCAACGCTGTCTCTGTGGCGCAATCGGTTAGCGCGTTCGGCTGTTAACCGAAAGGTTGGTGGTTCGAGCCCACCCAGGGACGTCTATCTTTATGCTTCATATCACTGCCACCTAGCGGTGTGATTCAACAAAGTTTTGCCCATTACATTTTATTAGAAAGAGTTTCGACCAGTGAGTTGATTCTTCTTAAATGCTGCAATGCTATAACCAATCTTTACCTCCAACCCTACCCCACACCCTTACTTTAACCAATGAAATTATCTTCTATGTCTGTGATTGGCTACATCACTGAACTCTGCAATAACACATTTGAAATAAAAACATTTGTCTCTCTTCAGAGTGCAAACACAAATATGCAGTGGATCTTTGCCAAATCTGTTTTGTCAACAAGCTATTACAGCTTTGATTGGTGGAGCTTAAAGTAATAGTTGCAGTATGCCCACCGTTTATAGTGGAAATTATGTTCTGGTTAAAAATGACTGTAAGCAATTTACATGCTTAATTCAGCCCACTGAGCGCCAAGTTGAAGAACAGGCAGAGAGTTCTTCAAGAGAGCAGCATCCATAGCCACAGCATGACAGGCAGAATGTTCAAAAATGACCTCTTTGGTTGTGAGTTCATTAACCTCTTCCGTATCGGGACATCACATAACATGGAAAAAACATGTATTTCATGCAAAATTCTTCATTAAAATGATTAAATAAATGTATGAGATGCTAAAATGCATTTTAACTGGCACAATGCACAATTAAATTATTATTTTTTATTTTTATAGTTGATAAAAGATCTCATCTTTACTAGATTTTTTCACTGCTAGGACAGATTACTTTAACAACTTTTCTAATTTATGTTTGTGTGTCTGGGTCTCAGTTAGGAATAATTGAATTAATATGAATAATGAACACTAGCATTAATTTTGATGTTTAAGTGCATTAGTAGAAATGTAGACGTACGTTATATATAATAAATTTGAGTAAAAGTAAAGTGTGCATTGGGAGTCTATTTTTAACTTTTAACCATTTATTAACGGTGTCGCAAATCCGGCTATCTCAGTCGGTAGAGCATGAGACTCTTAAT
Organism: Carassius auratus; assembly: GCF_003368295.1. NCBI lineage: Eukaryota > Metazoa > Chordata > Actinopteri > Cypriniformes > Cyprinidae > Carassius > Carassius auratus. The sequence goes on along the minus strand of NW_020525574.1, from coordinate 144,386 downwards.
CTTAATCTAGGGTCGTGGGTTCGAGCCCCACGTTGGGCGCACATATCTTATGCTCTTCATCTTATTATTTGAACACAACATACGAATAAATCGCTATGACGTCACCAAGGGGCGCAACGCCGTCTCTGTGGCGCAATCGGTTAGCGCGTTCGGCTGTTAACCGAAAGGTTGGTGGTTCGAGCCCACCCAGGGACGTCTGTCTTTATGCTTTATATCACTGCCTCCTAGCGGTGTGAACCAACTCAGAGACAAATGTGTTTGTTTTATACCACTGCCATCTAGTAGTCTAATAAATGGACAACAATCACAACGCACGTCATCGTCGTCTCTGTGTCGCACCCAGGGACAACGTATTTTAATTCAAAGTCTATACCTGATAGAAGAAATGTCCTGGCGTTACATGACCGCTCTCTAGTGGACGATATAAAATATTACCTTAAAGGGGCAGTTCACACAAAAATAGTGAATAGTTAAAATCTTAAAGGCTTTAATTAAAAACTGGTCGCTGTTTTCATATCCGTGCTCTTTGCCAGATGAGTTCACAGTAATAATTAGTAAATGCTGGAGATGAAAAGGATAATCTTACTGTTTGCAGAGTTTTCCTAGAAATAAGTGGGAGTGTTATTATTTAACACCATGTGTGGCTGAGAGGATTTGCTTGTTACTGCAATTACATGTTGGGTACATATCAGTTGTTTCTGCATATTAGCCCCTATGACTCTCATTAAACTCTCCACCTGAGTTCTGTGTTGACACGACACAAGCTAACAGCCCAATCTCACACACACACACACACACACACACACACACACATATCGTCATCCACAAGTCTGTTTTTTTTAGCATGTTATATTGAAAATGACAATGTTGATGCACACATGAGAAATACCCAGTCTTATGAGGAAATATCATTTATTTACTTAAATAGGTGTAGCTACACCCAGTCTTTGCTTCCAATATATATATATATATATATATATATATATATATATATATATATATATATATATATATATATATATATATATAATATATATTCATAACTACATTTGGCAATTTGTCAACAGAAAATAGTTAAAAATGTGTACAAAATGTGATTAGTAAAAAATAGTGGCATTGTTAAACAGGTAAGCTAGATAAAAATATTAAAATGACATCTGGACAGATGTTCCTATGTAATTTCAACAAAACAGCAGATTTAGCTCTTTGGGGAGTTTGAGGTTAAAGCAAGGCAGGTGTGCTCATATGCACCGAGGCCGTCAGTAGGGAGGATTGCCGGGGTTCAGAGGCTGGTAGGATGGATCGATGGATTGAGTTGGCTGGTTGTAAGCTTGCGGCTGATGGTGAACCATGTTAACTGTGTTAACGACCACCATAGGGTTTCGTCGAGCCTTCAGCTCTCTGGCCATCTGACACCAGACGCACAGAGAGCAGCAGAACACTGTACAGCAGTCATCCTGTATCGAGCCCTTCATCAAAGACAAAAGAACAGCAAAACTAGTCAAACTAAAAACTAAAACATGAAACTGAGTAGTCATTAAGCGGAGGGCCTTGGAAGCATTGGCCATTCAAACCTGGGACTATTTCTGAGCCGTGCAACATCTAAAATCATCAGTTTGTAGTTCTTAAACCGGAGGAGAATTTGAGTTTTTGAGAAATTTCAGTTGGCAAAATAAGGTGTGTGGTTAACATTACTCCAATAGACTTAAATATGCTGTTCTTCAGTATAACTTAAAATACAGTCAAACCTCAGGAATAAATGACAGTTTAAAACATATCACAATAGAAACCAGTTATTAAGTGTATAGTGATGCTGTATTTACTTTAATGTGGAATCTCTCTCTCATGGCGCTCCTCATTGAGAGTGTAATAGGATGCAACATGCCACCAAAGCATATCTCCAGCAGGGGGAGACACAGACACTCTCCAAATTCTTCACTGGTTTTACACATGAGGCAGTATGGACACCAAAGCCCACAGCAACCTGCCACAGGAAAACAGATGGCGTGCAACAGCTCACATCCTCAATCACTGTTTATTCTTATCATTACATTACAATAGTCTGTGGTGTATATTTCCCGCTTCTCTCCACCCCACACTTACAGATGCCCATGTCATCACAGCAGTCACACAATCCGGTGCTCCACAGGGTCGAAGTCATGTTAGTCGTGCTCACCATCATCCCTGGCTGGACATTTACAGCTGTATGTGCCATGATGAACTGACCTGAGAAAACACATTCAAAAATCTAGACAAATCAGAGTGCACATCACACACACACACACACACACACACACACACACACACACACACACACACACAAACACTTAACCTGGAGATGTTAGACTTAAAAAGTGAGGCACTTTTTATTTTTTTAGCCTTTCTGAGTCTGTATCTTAGGTTGAGGTCTATGCACTTCCTGAGCTGGAAAGAGAGCGTTTACATTGCATCACTTAAAAAAAAGACAGCTAAAAGAGTTTGCAAAGATCGAGCATCTCCTAGATGGCATTGAAACCTGATCCGGTCTGAAAAAGAAGAATGCCTTCTCCACCTGCAGGTCCAGTCCCAGCCCAGCACACAGAGACACATGCAAATATACCAGTGACCACAGAACAAATTGAAATGAAAGCATGTAAGTGATGTCAGAGAACTGGTTTTTCATATTTTCCAACTCATTTTACTTGTAAATTGCTTCTGGCATCTTGTTTCATGGATGAAAAAAAATAATAAAGTTTGAAATTCAATGCATTTGAAAGTGAAGATTGCGAGAAAAAGATTTTTCAAATCTAGAGGTGCAACTAAAGTCATTTACATTTGCAAATTTTAATCGACATGCTCGAGAATTTGAGTAACAAAACACCAGTGTACTTTTCTAGACAAATTTGTTGCTGTGCCACCAGTTTAAAATCCATTTAAAAGATAATCCTAAATCATCAGATTTTTTTTTATTTTTATAATCTAATATCAAATCCTTCAGATCTAAGAACAGTGCAGAAATTGAATACTGCAGAAGCGACTGATGCATATTATTTAACGAGTCTAGCATGCGGTGTACTTGCCTGAAGCCTGCTCTCCTGAGGGTGTGAAGTTGTGTGTGTCTCGATGCAGAAGGAGGAACTGAAAAAAGCCATCGCTTTAGGTGGAGCGCCAGTCTGTGTGACCGCAGGAGGGTACAACAGAGATGAGGACGTCACTCAAACCCTACCCCGCACTACATCAATGCAGATTTAACACAGAAAAGCAGGTGTATTTCCATTGTGATCAATGCAGAGAAAACACCCACTGGATTTCATTAGTCATATTCGTCATTTTAGTATCCTTGAGATACCATTACTCTTTTAGATTCAGGGCTTTTTTCCCCTTCATATTTACAACCTCTATTTTTGTTAGTTTTAGTAGTTCTTTTGTCATTTTTTAGTGTATATATATATATATATACATTAGCTTTCACAATTTGAACTAAACTAAAATGAGAAAACTATCTGAAATAAAAGTTTTAAAGTATTTTATTTAAAGTAACAAAAAAGCTTTTTAATGGTTTTCGTTTCAATTTTAGTTCACTGTAATAACCCGGTTATAAACCACTTGTTAAAGGTGGCATGATAGTATTAATAAACCCTTACAAAATCTTATTTGCGCTGTAAGCCTTATTATGTAACACATCCAGGAATAAAACCGGTCTGGAAGCAGTGAGCAGAATAAAGCTTCGCTGAATGCACAGCGTAAACACTGCGATGTGCTCAGTTAAACTCTGCTAGCTAAATGCATTTCCATTGGCAGGTCTTGTTTTCCGTGACATCTGAACCTGGGATCAGGTTCTAAAGCTCTGCGTTTAGTTTAATGAACAAAAGCAAACACAACCAGTTTCACAGTGCAGTGTTGACCAATCAATCCAGTAAAATTAATCCTGCACTCAGCTTCTTTATAAAGTTGAGCAATACAAAAAATGTGATGATTTGAGAGTCTAGAATGTATGATGCACTCTCACATGAACATCATAGTTTGACTCAATCATACTGATGAAATAGCCAGTATTATTTAGCAGTGGTAAGCAAAACATGATTTCCCTAGGTTGGTAATAAAGGAGCGAAATATATAGGAGGCTGACTTCAATGTTTTGTTTGTGGTAAGAAAGACAATTAACAATCATTAATCTAGCATAAAAACCCAGGTAGTTTCACAAAACCATATACAACAATTAGTGCATAACCCTGATGATTTTTACTCTACTACAAAATTAAGAAAACAGACACCCAATAGACTCCACCCAAACATGAAAAGTCTCATTTATTCACCCTCGTGCTGTCAGGTATATTTGACTTCCTTCTGTGAACAAAAAAAATAGAGACGGAGATGGAATAAGGGCGAGATAACCATTAGAACTTTTTTTGATTTTGGGTGAAGCATCCCTTATAATAGTTAAATAATTTGCTTGACTATTTCTTTTATCTTACTATAAATTTACTAGGAAACATGCAATATATATAGATTTGTAAAATTCATATCCACTATAGTTTCACATCCTGTTCTGCACCAACTTCACACAAAGTGCAGACAAACTGAAACCAGACTGAAGAGAAGAAACCAAGCTACACACAGGTGTCATTCCAGAAATAATTTATTTCACTTTCATTTTAATCTTTTTTGTTTTTCTATGATGTGGAAAGAACCAAAAAGAGAAGAAAAAAAAATAATATTTGAGGGCAGGAACCAAGATGACCGTTACAAAGTGAGAAAACGCTCCATCACCTTCAGATCTCCCAGCAGAGACAGAAGAGGCTAAAACTGCAGTGTATTACAATGCTCTTTAGATGCACGTGTGTGTGTGTGTGTGTGTGTACAAATGCATCCGTCTCTATGTTTCTGGCTTTATCTTAATAAAGCTTCACTGTGCCTTCTAGACCATCAAAACCAATCATGGACCCCAGAGGGTCACCAGTCCCCTCCTGCCTGTCCTGTAGCTGTGGGCCGGAAGCTTTCCTCCCCACTTCCTTCCACGTACAGTGAGGAAAGAGATGCTGAAATACTGAAGATTACCAACACTATGAACCTGTCTGTTCAGTAACATCTCTCTCTAGCTCCGCCCACCGACACTCGTGCTGCTTTCTGCCCTGGAGAGACCGAATCCATTCCCTCCCCATTTTTATGCTCTTGCTGCATGTCTCACCAACAGGACACACACTTGTACACACACAGATTAAACGCCTTTCACATATTGACCTGTCCTTGGACAAACATCCTAATTTCATGTTTGGCATTAATTATTTGATCCACCCCCCACCACCCTAATCCGAACCCCTCTTAATCCTCCGACAGGAACCATCTACTTAATCCCATGAACAACGCAAATATTAAGAAAGAAAGAAAAAGAAAATACTCAAGTTTTTTCAAATTCAAGGCACAATGTCTCTCGGTTTCCTCTTTTTGCCCTTAAATTCAGAGTACCACAGATTGAACTGTCAATCACTCATAAGAGGCTCCGCCTTCAGCCCATCGCCTCTCTGCTAGCCCCGCCCTCTTTTAGCTAACACTGTTTAAGAGATGCGTCTGTCCGGGAGTGTTTCACAATCCCACACCAGTGAGTACAAACGATCAAAAACGAACAATGACCATGACAACAACAATAACAACAACAACAACAACCGCAAAAAAAAAAAAACGCCCAAAAAGTCAAGTCCTGTTTTCAGTTATGTCAGAGATTTGAGTCACATCCTTCAGCTCATTTTTGGCAAGCTTGTGGTAGATAAGCACTAAGTACTGATAGAGAAGATAAACATACACCATTACGTGTGGTTTAAAGTAGATTCGTTCATTTTTTTTTTTTTTTTTGTATCATTTACTTCTCATAGACTTCAAGGATTTAAGTCGATTCTCATTCGTCAGTTTAAAGGTTTACGTGAATGCAAGCAGGTTACAGAGTTCGCCGTGGTGTCTCGCTGTAGACGTGGGTCTTGAGGGGGCGAGATGACTTTTTACGAGACCCCATTCACCAGGGCTAGAGCCTCCCCGGGCGAAGCTACGCCATTGCTAGGGGAGCGCTTCGGAGCAGTGCACTCTTCCTGTCTCACGCTAGTCCCGTTTTCCTGAAGAACAGACAACCAAATACAGTTTAAAACATTGTTCTGGACCTAAAACTGTTCTTTTACCCAAAGCTAAGCCTTAAAACAAATGATGATGGTACAGTGACTTTACACACACACTGACCTATTACTAATTTATTAAAAAGAGAAAAGACATAGACGAAAAACTAAAAACTGAACTAATATTTAACTTATGATTTATTCAGCTAAGGCTGATGATTCATTGAAATAAATTGAAAAATGCAATCTGGGTACAATATTGCAATTATCAATTTGCAAATGCTTTTACAGCAAAATATTAGTGTGTGTAATTTCTTTAATAACATTAAGTAGTACAAAATACATGCAAAAACAAAATTTTAATATTAAGCAGAATGATAACCACCATAAATGATAATTACAATTATTTCATAGTCTCATTGATATATAAATCACAAAATGCTGGCCAAATTTTGCAGTTCTACAGGCCTAAAGCTTTTTTCTCCTCTCAGAAATTTAAATATTTAAACGATATTTAAATCTTCACGAATCGGCTTAAAACCCATGTTTCCATCTTTATTTGACCCTCTAACCTTAGCACTCACTATTTTAATTCTATAAATAAATAAAAAATAAAATAAAAACTTTGTATTCTATCCGTTTTCTTTTCATTATACAATTATAAAAAAAAGACCCCCTAATACTAGCTTGCTCTAATCTTTTTCTATTCTATCGGTTTTCTTTTTATTTATTCTATTATTTAAAATCCCATGCTACGTGTACTGTGTTAAGCTAACTGAGACTTGTTATAGCACTTATATATCATTGCTCTCTTGTTGTTTTTGATTGCTTCCACTGTCTTCATCTGTAAGTCGCTTTGGATAAAAGCGTCTGCTACATGGCTAAATGTAAATGTAGTGTTTGCAGACCTTGGGGTGGGACGTGTGCTGGATCACCTCGTTCTTCACCGGGAGATTCTGTCTGCTCTGGGAATCAGCACGAGAGATGAAGTCTGCAACGGTAACTATAAAAACAGAGAGAGCCACAGCAGTCAGGTCGAGGGGGAAAAAAGCAGCATGTGATCAAACAAGTGGAAAAATCCTATAACCCAGAGCAAGAAAACAGCTCTTTGGGTCAGATTTATATCTTACACCTTCTGTAGACTGTGAAATTAATCGAGTTTGAATCCGGTCAGCAACAATCCCACCCAGCCCCTTCTCTCTCTCAACAATTACTTCCTGTCGCTCTCTACAAATGCTGAATAACAAAAGAAAATAGCCTTAAAAGTTGTAATAAATGTTCTCTCTCTGTAGTCCCTTGCTGTCAGTTTGAGAAGCGATAGGAAATCCAATAGTTGGTGTAGGACAGAGTATGTTGTTTAAAAAGCTAAAAACACTGTACAGTTTTACAAAGCCTTCATTATAATGCACAGAAGAAAAAAAACAGTCTGTAACACTCCATGTCCCTGAAATGATTGTTTTGTTAAATTAAGCTGATCTTTAGACTAACAGACGAACAGACGAGGATCAGGATTAAACTTGCAGCAGCTAACATCTCCTGATTCAATAAATCAGACATAGCGAGTCAAGATAACAGTAAACAACTGTGCATTATAATGAAGGATTTGTGAAACTTGTTAAAGTTTTTAGCTTTTTAAACAACATACCCCGTCCTACACCAACTATGCACAAGTTTCCTATCATGTTTGCCTATGAAAGACAATTGAACCAATCAGATCAGGTAAGGGGCGGGGCTACACGTGCAGGCTGCAGCCGGGTGGACTTGGATTTTTTTTCTCCTTCTCTATGGAATTATATTTGATAAAAAAAAATTAAAAAAATTACGTAACTTTATTAAACTGAACGTAGCTTTTTCAGAAAAGATCTAAAATATGCTAATACAAAAGAAGAAAAAAGATTTTCGTTTGGTGTTTTGACACAAACTTCTTGTGGGAGGGGCTTATCAGTGATCTACTCTGATTGGATAGTGAGCTTTTGATGGACAGGTGCTCTCTGACCTGGAAGTACAGGCGTCACTCAGTCGCGTACATAATGGAAAGATGAGCTCTCAGGAGAGACATGGAGCGGCATCATCTTCCTCCTTGTGAATAACAATAATAACCCGCAACGAACTGTTGCACGCTGTAACATGAATAAAACTTGTATCGATGTTATTGGTTACTTCAGTAGCAGTTTACTTCAAGCGGAGGAGGAAGACGATGCTGCTCCGTGTCTCCTGAGAGCTCATCTTTACAGACTGAGACGATCGAAGGTCAAATATTATTTACATATTTAGTAATACAAAGCACAAAGTATTGTATACAAATCACCGCGAGAGCTTTCCAAATGCGTGCCACTGAGTGACGTCTGTACTTCCCGGTCGGAGAGCACCTGTCAATCAAAAGCTCACTATCCAATCAGAGTAGATCACTGTTGAGCCCGCCCCCACGAGAGGTTCGGGTCAAAACACTAAACAAAATCTGTGGCAATGCATTCAGAATCCACGATTAGCGAAAATGAATCTTTGAAAGTAATTAACAAAAGAATGAAGCATATTTGAAGAGCCTGTTAAATTTGTGCGACTGAGTACATTTTTTTCATTCTCATTCTATTTTTCTTCTTTTGTAATGGCATATTTTTGATAGTTTCTGAAAAAGTTACATTCAGTTTTCTAAAGTTACGTTAATTTTTTTTTAAGCAACTATAATTCTCTCAACTATAACACTCTCTCACTTGGCTGTCTGTCACGGCTGGTGGAGCCCCCTTCAGGACGACTGCCTCGGGTGCGACGCCGGCGGCTTCTATTGCGGCGCTGCGGCCTGCCCTCCTCTTCTGAGGGAAATGAGCCAAGACAGAGAAGGCATGAGATGCAACGGGATCAATTTATTTTTACATTTATCATCGGAGGCATTTCTACTAAATTCCCATCAAGCAATGTTCTTTGATGATTCTTTATGACCCCAAGGCTTTCCTATTCTTCCTAATCTTTTCTGAAGAATACGAATACCGTTGTTTAACAAATGTAACTTTTTGTTTAAAATCTGATCAAAGGCTCTCTTGTACAGGAGTGGCTTTCAGTTGCCATTACCTTGGAAATAAATGTGATGCTCTTTCTCTTCCTGAGACAGCTAAAAAAAAAAAAAGATAAAAAAAACTGACATCTTTAGGTAGAAATCTTTAGGGTTTTGACAAATTTCTAGGGCTGATCCGAATATCATTTTTTGAGCTTCAAAGCTTCGGTAGTAATCAACACTGAATCAACAGCCGGAAGCAGCTGGAACGGACACTGCACTAGTGATATAAAAAACAGGTCTGATAAAAGCAATAAATATTGACAAATTGTTATTAGGATGGCTGGAGAATGTGTGTGTGTGTGTGTGTGTGTGTACAAACTATATTTTTAATACTTTAGGAAATATGGTTTCGAAAAATGGGACAGTATGATCAGCCAAATGTGGGACAGTACTGCAGTCAAAAATGTGTAGGGGCTTGTTTTTTGGCGCAAAATGATTATTACAGGGTTTTAGTGTTGTTATGCAATATCAAGCAGATGCGATTATAGATGATGATGATAATGGTGGTGTCTTGAGATGCAAAGGACTGCTTGTTTTCAGAGAGGTTTTTTATTAAGGTTGTTCAAGGTTTGTGCAGGCTAGAGGTTTTCAAATAGACACTTATGATCCTATGTGTTTGTTTAGTAAAAGAGAAAGCATTAGGCAAATTGGTCAAATGTTTTAACAGCAGTTCACTGCACGTTAATGAATTCTGAATCAAGCCTGATCTAGCCTAAAGTTAAGCTTAACTTAACCTAAAGCCTCAACTGTAGTATATTTGGCCTTCAGAAAGGCCTAGGTTATGCCTGCTGTGGTTGTGTTTGTTGAACTAGAGAACAGTCAGAAATTCTATCTACATAACATAACACAGGTCTATGACAATAGTTGCTTAATGTCTTTATAATAAATGCATCAAAACGATCATATTGTATTATTTGTCTGATGATGTTTGATTATCCATATTTTATCCATCCATAACCAAGAGAAATACTAACATTTAAGATTCGACTACTGTACATGAAAGGTGATTTTGTGCTTTTATCATAGACTTATCAGTGTCCCACTTTAGGAAACTTGCACTAAGATCACTAATGTGCATATGATTTATTTTATGAATAAGGTATCTGCATTTTCTCTTGTTATTTATTTAGGACACATCCTGGGGTTTTTAAAATGGTATTGGGTGTGGATTTCATGTTTTGGCTACACAACGCAATGTGTCACAGAATTAAACCAAATGTCCCACATTAGGGCGATTCAGCCTACTAGGTATACTACTTACAGAACTCCCACACAGCTGAGGTCTTCTGCATTCAAGTCAAGCACACGCACTCTAACAGCGCGGCTGTCTAACTGTGCCTAGAACGGCTTGCAAACGTACAGCTCATGTGGAAATGAGGGCTGGGCGATATGGAGCAAAAATATATATCTCGATATATGATATATATCTTTACAGGAAAAATAATTTAAAAAAATTATTAGTCCATATCGTGATTGAATGTGAGAGCAATGACCTACTTTTGATTTATTAATTGAAAATTTGTCAAATTCCGTGACATTCCACATTAAACTGTAAATTCCGTTTTTATGACCGGATTGATGACCGTCTGCGTTTTCTCCATCGCGGAAATCATAGCGCCCTAAAGTAGACATCTGTCTGCTGTTCGCCCGACCTTTTTTCCCCAGGAACTATTTCACCCCCAGACCTGTTGCTTTCTGCGTTTCCACCGCGGTGTAAAGTACCGGGAAGATTAGGCAAATAGACTGGTGACGTAGATCTGTGCGCGTTTCTCAAGACAAAAAAGTATGCTGATTTTGGACGTGCATCCTCGGTAGTTAAGACTTTGCGCATTCGACTCGGGAGTGTGATGTCCGCGACGACGCAAATCCGGTAAATCTGTAAACAGCAGCGTGCTTGATAACATCAGTCAGCTCACCTACTGCTATTTTCCTATCTGTATATTTACAATAAAATGAAATAGGATATCAAATACCACTGCCTCCTGTTGTTTCATCTACACATAATAATAGCAGCAGAAATTTACTTAGTTCAGGCATATGTGTATATAAACAGACATTACAATGAAACAAAATATTGTTTCTCCTACAACATGTGGGCAGCAGCAATGACAATACTACACAGAATAAAAGGTATGCCTTCTTTCTTTGTGTGAACAACTTATGCAAATCATCGCACATAGTGATGCAGAGATGTGGGGGCGTGTTAGAATGAGCTGTTTTAGGGGGGGTGTGGACAAGTCTTCACTTTTATAAAGAAGATCTCTTTGGATTTGACACTTTAGTCTTTGGAACTTTACAGATCTTCTTTATTCACCAACAGCTTGTAACACTCCAAAGAGAAATAAAAAAAATTGAAATTGCATCATATGACCCCTTTTATAAATATAGCCTACACACTGTATATTTAGCTCTACTCTAATTGCCTCTAAAAACTTTCACTGGTCATAAGAACTTATTATTTTATTTATGTTTTGCATTGTATATTTAGACATTATCAAACACTCAATGTGTATAAGTTTAGCTTTTTTTAACATTTAAAAAGATTAATTCCTTGCATCCCAGTATTATTTTATGACATTTAAGACAATATAAGTGAATGTTAAAAAAGACCAGCAAATATGGAATTTAACCCAAAAAAAAAAAAAAAAAAGTAACGTAACGTAACAAAAAACAACAACAACAACAAAAAACATCAACAAAACAAGGCAACCAACTGCATTCCGAAACTCTTTCTTGTTTTCTTTTAATGGGCAGTCTTGGCTGAAACTCATTCAACTTGTTGGGAACACATGTTAGGTAAAAAGTAGCTTTGGAAAAAAAAACATCTGCTAAATGCATTAATTTAATTTAATTTCCTATTAAGCGGTTTCACGCGTTATTGAATGGCAAATATAGTATAACTGCCTATTATCTAAAACGAAAAATGAACTATAACCGTTTCATAAAATACAACTACTGGCCAGATTTCCGAGACAAAAAACGAATGCGTTAAAATGGCAAAAACTATTGTAATTTCCTCAACTCTCTAGCGATAGTGCTAAAACACTGAAATAAATGATGAACAATTGGCTGCTCTATTACACGCTTTACTTCCACATTCTTCTTTTTCTATGAAAACCAGATGTCCCTACTGTTTCTATAGAAGTCTAAAGGAGTGTCGCAACTCTTGTTTCTCAACGGCTCTGAGGGCGATGTCCCGCTGGGGTATGGGCCTGTTTGTTTGGGTGGTTTCAAATAATCAATATCGTTTGGCAAAAATAGCTTTGTGCACCTTTAATTATTGCCCCCACTGCTTCAGGATCGGGTCGCAGGCTGACACACATAATAACCTACTGGTTACCATTACTTTGTACCCATGTTCTCACAACACACTGTTCTGTTGTCAATGAACACACACGATGATGGTGCTGCCATCGACGCTTACGTTCTCCGTGTGGGTATGTGCTACTACTCCTGACCCCAGGGTCCTATGAGGGTCCTATGTATACTATTGTCTATGACAAAGTTGCTGATTTTTCTGGACTGGAAAAATTGGACTGCCGACAGCTGTCTAGCTGATTTAAGGAAACGATATTAATCGTTCTGTAAAAATGAGAACCGATTAATATCGAGATATCTGTATTTTTTACCCAGCCCTACCTTACAGAGGATGTATAGTACTGTTCAAAAGTTTGGAGACAGGAACATTTTAAATGAATAATGCATAATAAAATACTTCACTTTAAATTAATTGTGTTCTTTGTAACTCCCACAAAAATATTAAGATATTTATGAAAAAATATTTATAAAATATATTATAACTGAAAACGGTTATTAAAATTTTTTATATCTCAACGCAGCTTTGGCTAGCATAAGAGGATGAGCAAAAAATCTTGAAAAACAATCTCACCAATCCAAAACAAGCAAAACTAGGCCATCTGACCACAACAGCATCATAACTTCACCACTTTCCTTCCAAATAATCAGTAAAAAAAAGAAAAGGAAAAAAAAAAGGTGTTGAGCAGACACCCAGTGAGTAACCACAGAATAGAACAACAACGTGAAATGCACAGATGAAGCTTTTCTCAAAGTTGCACCTTGACACCCTTGAAGTCATAAGAGCGTATTTCGTTTGAAATGAAACAAGAGGAAGCTGTTAAGAAGCTGTATAACGGCTATGCAAAAAAAAAAAAAACAGTGGCCGAGATACAACTATTTGAAAATCTGAGGGTGCAAAACATATTTCCCTTGAAATTTTTCCAAATGAAGTCCTTTACAATGCACATTACTAATCTAAAATTAAGTTTTGGTATATATATATATATATATATATATATATATATATATATATATATATATATAGTAGGAAACTTAGAAAATATCTTCATGGAACATGATCTTTACTTACTATCCTAATGATTCTATTTAAATCAATCTGTGTGCATCAAAATAAACTGAAAGTGTCTCATACCCAGTCCGTTCTCACTGGCGGCTGCCTGACTGTCAGATTCATTAGCGGCTGCATCTATAACGCTGGGTTCCTGGTCGTTTCTCCGACGGCGTGAACGTCTCCTACGGTCAGTGCCGCCCATGCTTTCACTGGCATCTGTGTCAGCGCCTAATTCACCTTCTCCCTCCAGCAGAGAGTACGGGTTACTGTCAGGATCTCGGAGCACTGGAACACGCAAAAACACAGATGTTCAGCAGGACGCAGGAGTTTTTGCATGCATAGGCTACCACACATTTTAAAAAAATAATTTCACCTTATCAGTTTTATTAATAAATGATAAAAAAAAAAACACATGGTTCCCACACAGTTTGACAATTTAGTTTATGACTTAAGACTGTTATGCTTTACTGTACAACAATTTAGTATTTCACAGCAGAGCCATTCTCTCCAATTAAGTATTTTACATCATAACTAGAAAAAAAAATAGCACTCTTTAAAATGTAGTTTTAATTAATTGCAGTCAGTTCATACCTGAGCTGATAGTGTTGGTGTTTCGTGGCCCTGGTCCTCCACGGCCTCTGCTTGTGCTGGTGCCACGGCCCCGTCCTCCTCGCTTTGAGCCTCTGTCATCTCCTCCAACACCTTTAGGCCTGAGCTCTCGCTCTGCTATCTCTTCTGTCTCTGATGCATTTGACAATTCAGAGTTTGTTCCTGCAGAGAAGACAAGGATAAAGAAAGAAGAGTGTGTTATGCAGCTGGCAGCCACAGAAAGATTTTGTTCAGATTAAAATCTATTTTCAGTTAAATGCAACATGCACTCAGTCGATAAACACCACGTTTTTTTTATTTACGTCTATTTATGTATTTCTTATGAAAAGGTTTAGAAAAGGGATGTGGTGGGTTTTTGCGCCATCTAGTGGTTGCCTTGACCCTGTTGCACCTGCAATCTTAATTCAACCTACATTTAACCATCAAATAGATATAATTAAAATGTATAGAGTTGACTCTCACCATAGCCAGAGTATGCATTGTTCGGTTTGCGTCCTCGTCCTCTTCCTCCATAGGTGCGTGTGGTCTGCAGGGAGTTGGTGCTGTCGTCCGTGAGGTAACCTCTTTCACGCTCGCCGGTGACCCCTGAACCGGAGCGGCTGGGGGGTGCGCGGTATCCCACCCCAATCTGACGGAGCTGTTCATCGATCTGTAGGCGCTCAAGACGCAGCTGCTCCACTTCCTGTCAGATACAGAGAGAGAAAGCACTGTCAGGAACTGCTGTTAAACCACACGCAGAGTTACAGATCTAACAAAAGTAATATAATGCAATCATTTCTGGTTTTGTTGTAATAGCAATGATAAGTATGCTATTATTATTAATGAGGCTATATAAGATCATATGCAATATGTAATAAAATAAATGCAACGTCACACAACACATAAGATAAGATATATTTTATAGCAATAATATAATAAAGATCAGAAGATAGAATATATTCATTAGGGTCGAAAAAAATCACAATATTATAATAAATGCATGAAAAATTTGATTTCTTTAAGTGCAAAGAGTTTTTACTATTTTGTTTATTGGACACAGAAATTAAACCTCTCGATAAATATTATTGAGGAGGCTGATGAAATGTTCTTCATAGCACCTCTCAAGCTGGATTATCTGCACAGAAAGCCTTTATTGCAGTGGGTTTTCACTAGATGCAACATGTCTGTTAACGTGTGTGAAGGTGTCAGATCAGAATGTGACAGCTGGGGGTTTGAAACAGCAGCTGAACGCTGACAGAGGAGGGCAATGTGCTAGATCTGGGCTGGGATGGACAGGGGAAACAGCTATTTTGAGAGGCGCCTGGGTAGGTGGCATGTAATCCACACTTTGCCCCCTCCCCCGCCAAATCCACCCCCAATGGGGGTATTTTTAGCATCAGTGGTTATGTTCTCGACCAACAGCTTTCCATGAGATCAGCTGACCAGTCAAGAGAGAACAGTTTATTTCAAAAGCTCGTCTTTCGTAAGTTACAACGAATTCTTGTACACTTTTGAGTCTTGAACAATAACGGAAAAAACACGATCAGTTCAGAAGCTGAACGACACTCTTCACGCACGGCGACTGACCTGAAGGTAGGCCACGTGGTACTCGAGCAAGGCCTGGGCGTTACTGATGTTCTCCTTGGTTCCAACAAAGATAAAGGGAACCGTTCCCTGGATAGCAAAGACAAAGAGCAACAACATTTCTGATGTTAGTAAAATCAAAAGCTATTTCAGAGACTAAACACTCATGATGTGTGTACGCTTGCATGAAAATAAAGGGTTTGTTACTAAGTTTGTGCTGTTTTCCTCACTGAGGATGGATTTAGCTGTAACAGTGAGAGGTTTGTTGTATGATGTGGGCGGCTCATTCACCTCTTGGCTGCTCACAGTGTTGTCTCTGCCAGCCCCCTGCCTGCCTACCTCCTCCCTGGGCAGCTTTTTATCATTGTCCCCTTCGATCCGCACTCGAACCACGCCCGATTTGTCTACTATCTCCTGGATAGTTTTGCCGTTTTTGCCAATGACTTTGCCTGTTGTGAACGAGAGAGAATCATTGGGTAACGGCACTTGGGCTTTGGCAGATTTTCAGAAATTATGCTTTGCTAATGTCTGAACTGCATTCAGTCTAACAAGCAGAAAACCAACTCGCCTACAAGGTTCCTGGGAACCGGGAAGGAATCCTCCATGAACTCCAGATACGTCCTGGCCTGCTTCACAGCCTCTGGGGTCTTGGGTGCAAAAGAACAACCCGTCAAAATCACTGCTGTCACTTATCGTTGTCAATAACACCAGATGAACTGAAAGCAAAGACAAGCACCTCTCCGTAGATCCTGAATGTGCAGCTCTCTTCTTCCAGCTCAATGGCAGTGATGCCGGGAACTTTTCGGGCCTGCTGGATGTTGGCACCGTGAGAACCGATGGCCAGACCCATTAGATCCTCACGCACCCTCACTTCCTCCTGATACGCAGACGCCAGCTGTTTACTTGTCTGCGGGACACAAAAAAAACTGTTTAACCAGCACGACCAGAATCACTTTTACAGGAGCATGCATATAATGACAAGCAAAACTACAACAACAACAACACAGAAACAATTGCACTAACAATCAACTTTATAATTAGAAATCTGAACTGCAGAGGAATTCATTCCATGAACGTGGAGCTTGAAGGCAAAAAAATAAAAAGCACAGATGACAAATTTGTATATGCAGGAAATATTGTAAAAGTGACTCAAATTAAGCAGTTATATCTCCACATGATGGCTTTCGCTGTCAGGACTAGCTAACCTGTTTTGCATGTAAAATGTGTAACAAATTAAACAACAGTTTGTGCACCTCTAAGTGTTTGGTGGCCTCCTCGTTGCGGGACATCAGCATGAGTTTGGTGCGAATGCTCCTGAAGTGCATGTCACTCAGTAGAGCTGCTCGTTTCACCGTGCACTCGCTCGTGGACTGAGGAGACACAGACAGACACGTTCAGACACAACTCTGTATGTTTCAGTATCATAACCAGAGAGTAAACAGAATTAAACACTGACCAGGACTATAAGTTGGTGTGTAAAGGTGTTGTAGAAGATGCAGTTGGCTCCGATTGCTTTCCTGAAGTCTTTGTGAATGTTCTCAGTCAAACAGCTGCATCGTTCACAAAAGAAAAAATACATTCAATTCTTCCAAAATACATTATTCCAAAGATGTTTAACATTTACATGTTAGTTCACAATTAGAGCAAGCTTGCTTTTAGGGACCCATGAAATCGATTATCTTTTTGAATGAATGAATGAATAACACTTTAAGTCTCAAGAAAATATAACAATTTGCAACAAAACAATACATTTTTATTTTTTGTCAAATAAGACGCAGCACAACAGAACCGTACGATTTTCCTTCAAACGATTATTGTTGTTATTATTATTGTTTATTGCAAAGCCCCATCACACACACAATTTGTTGAGGTCAACCTTGGCTTAATTTGGTCAGCTAAAAACAACTTGCATGCAGATTTAGTCTGAGTGGACACAATCAGTGAACTAAAAAGTGAAGTGAACGCTGCATGTGTGTCTTACATGTCTCGGAGATCCTCGGGTACAGCGATGGGGACTTTGTAAAAGGAGTTTTCAGACGAGGGGCTGTTGGGATTGACCGGCCGGATTCGCTCCGATGTGACAATTTCGTTGTATGTGGCGTCGCAGGCTGCATATTCGATCACATAGAACTGAACAGAAAAAATAAATAATAATAATGTTACAATGCCCACCACACACATTAAACAACAAAAAAAAAAATCAATGCATGCTGCACATGGCTAATAGCTTATGTATTAAACCGGATTATTACACTCTTGAATATTTTTAATTGAAAAAAACATTGCATTCTTGAGTCAAGACTGTTAAAATGTAAAACTGACCATATAATAAAATCATTAAATCATTAAACCTCAAACCAGTTTTATCTGGCAAGTATGCATGAAACAAGCGGGATGAATGTACAGTCAGCTCTGAATCAGGCTCCTGTAGGGTTTATTTTAATGACCGACAGCTGACTGTTTCTAACACAGGTCACAATAGCCTCTTTCACAACCTCACCACTTTAAAGACACAGCAAACAGACCGAAGCTGCTCAAAGACGGTTTTGTTGTGCTAGACCATTAGCTGAAAATGCCAGTAATTAGTGACTGTGATGAGACGCGTTAGCACAGCACACGCTCAGAGAGAGACAGAAGCATTAAGCTAACATTAAGTATCTACTGCCTGTAACACAGTAAAACCGATTGAAGATAATCTGAGAACAGCCCCCTCCACTCGACTAGAAACAGCCCCTGTAATAACAGAGCGGCCACGTCTCATATCAGCAGTAACACACGATTACACTCGCTGACCTAGAACGCAGTCAAGAGTCAAGTCTAAATTCGTCCTATTATTCGACTGCCCCAGTATCAGAATGAATGTGTGCAAGAGGGAGAACACAGTTCCCCAGTGAGAGGTCTGCCTGCCATCTCATGTGCCACCTTATAACCTAATTAACCAAAAAGTGTGTGTGGAGACAGGTTTAAATGGGAGCTTATACCAGGAAACACTGCATAGCAGACATAAGCGCTTACGTTTTTATCAGTGTTTAGAAAACTCCTATCTGTGCATCATAAGACTTTATTGTAAATGTCAGTATTTTACTGTGACCTTACAATAATGTTCCAGGTTCAATAGAAGCAAAGCTCTACCATATGACGTTGATTACCACATTAAATAATTTAGATATCTTCCTCAGAATTAAAAAGGGTGTACATTACTGAACTTTCATTTTAAACCGAGCAACACATTAGACCAGGATCGTTATAGATCTAGCTTATGCATATTATAAAGCTTAAGGCGATCCGCTATTAGATCACCAGGGGGATCAGTCTGACTCAATAAAGGAGATCGCTCTCGTGTTTATGGGTAACTGGGTCAGTGCTGCAGATGTGTGTGTGTGTGTGTTAAAGGCCTACTGGAGTCCCTCAAACACCCTCAATCGATATTCATATATTCACTTTGGACTCCACTTCAGAGTAAATAACGAGAGACAGATCGCTTGAAATGCAGACCCCGTGACCCACATCTGATCAAACATGTGTGCAGAGGTCGCTTGCACACCTGGACCCGACTTACCTCTCCCTTCATCATCCTCACCCTCGCTAACCACCAGCCGCAGGGCTCCTGCTCGTTGGCTCTGGAGTAAACCTGAAGAAAAAAGACCAGCTCAGGTGATTGTGCAGGAAAACACTAAACGAAATGGTGTCTCTGTGTTTAACACAAAGCAAGAAATGACTTTGTACTATAATAGGAGTGTGTGTGTGAATGCTTGTATCCAGTGATCGACTAGAAATTGGCAATACGGAGATTACGATGCATATATTTTTAAGATTTAATAAAAGCAAATAAGACTTGCTCTATACAGTTGCTGAAATGTAAATTCTCACAATATTTAGTCAATCCACTTAAAAACAATGCATGCATTAATAAAGCATAATTCATCGTACATTGACAATTCTGTTTGGTTTTGGATCCATCTCAGTGATGTTAACTGGTCATTTGGGCAATTTCAAAGAAACTATAGTTGCACCAGAATTAAGATACTGGCTGATACTAATAATGACAAGAATTTTCATGTTATGATCAATAATAAATAGTACTAACAGACACCAGAATTTTATACAGCATGGTTCAATTTTTTTTAATAAAATGCAATTTAGCCATCACAATCACTAATATCAGCCATTGACAGACATATTGCATTTCACTCTGAAATGGCCAAATATGAAAAGATGAATCTGTTTATTACTAATTCTATTCATGCGATTCAAGTTATGCATGTGTTGGCAAGATACTGTGTTTGACACACAGGAGAAATCTAGAATCAACAAACAGAAATTGAAGAAAATATAAGTTGTCTCTCACATGCTTTCATCAAAATACATCATTTTAATCTCTGAAATGACTTCTCGCATTAAAAGTCACAGGGGCAGTGGGAAGATAACACCAGTTTATATTTCTAAATCCAATCAAATCAGATTTCTCTCAAGTTCAATGTGTTTTAAAAACCTTCATGTTGTTTTTAAAGAACGACCCGTGTTTAGCGCTATGGAAAGTGGCGTAAGATGAGAATCTTAAATATGTTTTAGATTTCAAAGGGCTATTTCTCCAGCGATGATTCATCTGTTTCAGGGTGCTGCTCTGAGGAGTGCTCCGGGTGTTTCGGAGTGAATGTACCCCTACCTCCACCTCATCTCCCTCACAGATGTCCTTGTGGTACTCGGCTGGGGGAGGCAACCTCACGTCACTGAACGGCAGCTGTCTCTCTGGTTGCCAGCTTGTGGAAAGAAGACACACAGATAGACACACAGTTGTCAGTTAGCTTTCTAACGACAGGACAGGTATAACTCGACACCCCACTTCCAAAAACCATGGGCTCAATGGCCTAACACACTCATGTCCCTGTCTTTTATTTCTATTACACACAAATCTAACAAGACTGCAAGCACATGGTCTCAGAGAGATGACCGTGCTCTTGTGGTTGTTCATGGGTCAGCAGAGCGGTCACTGTCTCGTACTCCCCTCCCTGCATACCTCATCGGGCTATTAATGGATCTACCTCGGCCCGAAACGGGGAGTGAGAGAAGGACAGAAAGAAAAAAGCCAGGAGTAGGGAGACATGGAGGGGGGACAGGAGAACTATAAAGAGCTGTCCGAGAGAGTTAGCACAGACGCTGAGAGAGACGGACTGGAGCACATCGCTGAAGGAAAAGTGGAAGTGATCTATCAGTTCAGCTCTAAAGAAAACAAGCTGACTGTGAGATAAATCCACTTTACACAAAAACCATTTAAAAAGAGTGACCTATAATATCTGTATAGTTACAATGCATTCAACTTCATGTGCTGTACTATTATGGGTTTAATAATAGTACATTTTCTTTATTTAATATATACACAAATGCCGTTCAAAAGTTTGGGGTCAGTGAGATTATTTAAAAAATGTTCCTGGAAATACCTTTTATTTTCACCAAGGCTGCATTTATTTGAACAAAAATACAGTAAAAACAGCTATATTATCTTGTGAAATTTTACTACAATTAAAAAAATAAAGTTTTCTACTATGATGTATTTTCAAATGTCATTCATTCCTGTGACGGCAAAGCTGAATTTCCATTACTCCAGCCTTTAGTGTAATAAGATCCATCAGCAATTATATGACAGAGCAGTTCTTTAACATAAATGTCACTTAATTGAATCGACTTAATTAAATGACTTGGCTGTCATTTAATGCATCCTTGCTGAATAAAAGTATTTTAAAATCTACCCAAGCTATTGAACATATTGTGCGTTTTATATGCATGTATAATAAATAAATATGTTGAAGTTTTAATATAAAGCTCAGACTTGGCGTCCAGCGGCTTCTTTGTTTTCCCAAAACTAAAACCCCTTTGAAGGGGACGGATGCATCACTGTCCTATGTAGTGTTTCTTGTATCTTCTATGATAAACCTCTTTATTTTTTTATATAACATGACTGGATACCTTCCAAAAAGTGGACCCTTTTGGACCTATATAAAAATATATCTCTCACACATACAAAGATATACATAGATTTTGATATAAAATCAATACAACCGATGGACTGGCTGCAGTACCACTGCTTAAATACCCCGTTAAAAACCCTAGAGGCATATATATATATATATTGTATTTTAACAGGCTAAAACTCTTCTGGTCTTGGCCAACCTTATATTTTTGCTGGTTGTGTAGGTGGCAGAGTGTGAACACGCATCCCAAACAAAACCTTGTCAAACAGGCAGAGCGTTTAGGAAAGAGCACGTCCGGCCAACTTACTTGTTTTCAAAGACTATTGTGAGGGAGTCCTCGTGTACATCCTTGATGAAACCCTAAAAAAAGGAGAGAAGATATGTTCAGCATATGTGCTTTACATG
Source organism: Carassius auratus (assembly GCF_003368295.1). Taxonomy (NCBI): domain Eukaryota; kingdom Metazoa; phylum Chordata; class Actinopteri; order Cypriniformes; family Cyprinidae; genus Carassius; species Carassius auratus. Next base: position 122,339 of record NW_020525574.1, on the reverse strand, counting down.
GAACTAAGTTAGCATTGGTTGTTGAGGGAGTTACATTGCTTGCAATATCTGTGCGAAATGCAAACGTGTGTATATATGTTCCACATGTCACAGGTGTAGTATGTGCTAGCTTGTGAATGCAAGACGTAATTGGGCAGTTGAGAGGAGGAGGCACCCAATGTCCCCTCCTTAAAATCTGTTCCTCATCCGTCACTCCTCCTCCTTCTTCCACAAATCTATCAGAGCTGCCATAAAACGATTACTCCAGTCTCCACCCCATCATAGCTCAGCTACATACAGACAACGCCTAATATGGGATGGAGAGACTGAGATGAGAGAAAGAGAGGAAATTCGACAGAACGAGTGCCAGTGTGTAACCTGCTGGAAAGAGACTAGTGTCTATTTCACAAGACACAAGGCATATTAATTCACATACAACACATCACGGTTGCCAAATCCCCATTATCCAACTGAGAGGGGCTTCTACGGTATTCTTTTCTCTATGTCTAAAGGGCATGGCACTGAACCAGAAAAAAAAGTGAATATATTATATATGATTTTAAAAAGCCTGCCAATTTACAAGTCAGCAAAAGATCCTGAAAGCAACTGGGCAGGCTTTTAATATAGACTGTCCTGTCTTGAATCCTTTCCAACATACTAGATTGTGAAGTCACATGCCCCAATGTCTGCTGACGTCTATGACCAGGAGAGGCACAGTCTTACGTTAGGGTGGCAATTTTGGGAATGTGACACTACAGACATGCAGGACCCAATGGGAAGAGTGGCAAATAACTATCTATGACGGAGACTCTTGGCCATCTGCGTCCTCCATTCATTGCCCGTCTGAAGGGAACCTTGTAGAAACCTCTCAGTTAATCAGAGAGCTAGGACTTCAGAATTATGTCTAATTTTAATAAAGCGTCCATTTATTAAATGGACCACAAGAATGGAAATACACACTCAAGACAGGATCAAATATAATCATTTAAGAATCAGCACATATCAGCTGCACTGATTACTGTATATAATGGGGCAGACTTCCCCTTTTTAATACTACTTGTTGTCCAAAGAGTTGTAAACATGCTAAAAGTTTTCTTCCACTCATATCCTGGTAACAACACTAAGACTTTGGAAACATGACCACTCCTTAAACTCTCGACCAGGGGTGAGTTTCCCTAAACCGTAGTTGCTAACTAAGTTATTGTTGGTTGCAATGCAATTTCCCATTCCCAACCAAGTGGCTAACAGGTTAGCAACTATGTTTTGGGAAACTCACCCCAGATATTTTAAAGGAGAAAGAGCGAACACTTCAGATCGTCACCATGTGTTAAATAGTCAATACAGACTAGAAAGAACACACCTGATAATATTAACAGCAAAGAATGCAGGAGGTGTGTATAAACAGAAGAGAGGAGAGACTAAATTGGCAAGAATTCCTCTTTTACATAACATTACAAGGAGGGGTCGTGAAAGGGGAAAAAGTAGAGAGAGAAAGGGATATATCCAGAGAGGAGAGAGGTAGTAATAGTATTTGGTGGGGGTTGCAAAGTGTTGGATGTCAGCAACGAGATCACCTGTTCCTCTCACACCTGCTTCAGTCCCTCAGAGTTTAACAGCTCGAGACAGCCGTCACTGTCACCTTACTGCAAAATAGTACATCCCTAAATAAAAAACTGAACTTGCAGATATATATATATATGGGATGTGATGTTTATATTTTAGCTGAGGAGTTCACACTTCCACAGCGTTGGATTCAACTTGTGAAACATTGGTTATGGTTTATGACTTTGCGGCTGTAGTTTGATAATGCTGGAGGGTCAAAAACTACAACATGGGACCGATCTCAATCTGAACAAATTCACCTTCACAGGCAACACAGCGGTTCAGAAATGAGTGTTTGGTCCAGATAGCCCATTTAGTTGATACAACTCTCTCTTCATAAACATCATCATGTTTTCTCATCACAAAAGCCGGACTGAGTGGTTTCCCACAGTCTAATCTAAACTCAAGCTGACCAAACAAAGAGGACAGGCTTGTGAATACACAACCAGTGGCACCACATTTCCCATATGCACATATTAAACACAGTATAATTTATACTTTACATTCATGCATTGCACTACTCATATTTTGCACAGACTGCACATTGTTCAAACTACTACACTGTAATCTGTCTAAGGTTGTTACTGTACAAAGCACAGTAAACTATTTCTATAAAAATATCATTGCACTACTGTTATTTTGCATGGAATAAGCCTGGCACTTTGATATGCAAGCTCACAACCTTAGTTTGGTAAAAATGATTGAGAACTACTATGTCAGACACCATTGACTTTCAATGTCTGGAAAGAATGCAAAAAAAAAAAAAAATTAGTATGTCAGTCTTTAAAATCTCCTTTTGTGGCCCACAGAAGCAAGCAGGGCTTCTGAACAACACAAGGATGATAAATGTCAGAAAAAAATCCTTGTGTGTCTCAAAACAAAGTGCGCTTATCCCATCCTGTCTATGTAGGGTACGTTAGCACACTAGATCTCACTAGAACAGATTCATTAGCTAACAGAACTCTAGCTAAAATAAAATAAAACTAGCGAGCAGGTCCAAAACAACAGAGCTCGCTTACGTCTCGGGCCTCTTTGAAAGAGATACACATATCGCTGCATCACACCTCAGCTGTCCTGATGCGTCCATGCACGCGTACACCAGACCCTGCTTATGGTGTAATATATTGTTGTTTTTCTAATGAAGTTACCTTGTAGAAGGCCCCGTTAGAGCCGCGCACCTCCACCGCCAGCCCGTCCATGTTCTCCGGCGCGTCCCCACCACTGTGCCTCTCTTCAGGCGCTCCGACAGCGGGATTCAGCTCCGACGCCAATTCCAGCGGGACCAGTCAATAACTCAATAACGACTGCTTCGAGCGTGAGAGAAGCCGTTAGAGGCAACTCTGGAGCGGGAGTGATGCTGTCTGAAGACGGTGGATGTGAACGAGGTGTTAGCAAAACAGCTAGCGCAGCCGCTAATCAACGGTCACCGACACCTTCTAGCACTTGAACTCACGGTTGTTCCTGCATATATCGGGGTGTTTTCGTGAGAGTCCTCTGTGCTATGTCTGAAAACGCTGTTGTTTAGGACGTCTGTCGTTTAATATGACTGTAGCGCTGCGCTACCTCCAACACACGCCGTCAGAGTGGAGCATCAAGACTGTGAATGATCCCGATTTCCCCACCCCTCGTCATTCCACGCCCCGTGATTGGTCCAGTGCGTTGTCACTCACACGCAGCCTCGCGCTGTGATTGGCGGAACCGTCGAGGGACGCTCTACGCGGACCCAGCGCTCGCAGCTCTTGGTTCGCCGGGTTTGTAGTTGCTATATTTGCGTGGCTCTTGTTTTTGAGGAGACCCACTGATTCACAAAAACTGTGATGCATGTTATGTAAAGAAAGACGAGTTTCCAAACGCTCTCTTATTATGTATACTGATATCATACCTTAGGGAGAAAATGTATATTACGCAGATTTTTTTGGAACAGATGCTTTGGGGCCTTTCATAATCTCAAACACACTGTGCAACCGCATGATAAATAATCATGAATTGTACTGAATTTGAAACACACTGGTTTCACTTTGAAGGCTTTGGTGCATCAGGCAGAACTGATTGATTTTTTTTATGTCAAATATCCTGCATATTTCTTTTTGACTCAAGACCTGAAGTAAAATGCACGCAGAACTGCTGCTTTTTATAATCCTTAGGCCTACAAGTCTCTTTCTGAAGTACCTTGTGGCAACATTTGAATACCATGCAATATGTAATCAAACACCATTGAAGAACCACTAATATATTCCCCAAATACTTTTGTGTAACAGATGTTGGATCATGAAATCTGTTTCACGACAGGGACACTAATGTATTTTTTTTTATCTTGCACTTGCTATGACATTTTCACCAAACTAATATCTGATATAAAAGGAAACAAAGGTATCAATAAGGTAAATAGATGAATACATGAATAAGCAGATGTCCACGGGATGTTGGGATTCTAACAACAGTTGTGGAAGGTGTGGACGTCAGGATGTTGGCTGATTTGATGTCAGTCATTGACGGGTGAGGAATGACACGTCAAACAGTTTGACCAAATGAGAGGAAGAGCAAACTCAGTAAGGGGTTAAAGACTTATAACAGCTGAAGACAGCAGATGCTGGAGGACATGGGTCAAAAAACAGAGGATGTGAGGACTTTTCGACAGATTCAAGTCAGTGCATTTGCCAAGGATATAAAATGAATGTGGATTTTTTTCTAAGAATGTTTTATAAGATACATTTTGCACACGATCCGTCAGAAATCAGTGTAATATGATGAATTTGTGCTCAAGAAACCAGCCTTTAAAAAAAGAGAAAAGGTTATATTTTTATTTAACATTGGTTCATTAAACTGATCAAAAGTAACAGAAAAGACTTATATATTAAAATAAATACATTATTTATCAAAAGATTTATCAAAAAAGATACAAAAACATTTCTATTTTGATTAAATTCTGTTCTTTTGAACGTTTTATTAACCAAAGAATGCTGAAACAATGTAATCAGTGTTTCCACACAAATATTAAGCTTCATTGCTTTTAACACTGATATATATATAAAAAACAAAAAACATTTATTTCACAATATTGCTATTTGTTTTTGTTTTTTTTATCAAATAAATGCAACTTTCTTAGCATAAGAGACTTCATGTAAGTTTTCCAAGAAAAAAAAAAAAAACATTTTAATGATCCCAAAGCATTAGTCAAGCAAAAAGGTTTGTACACGAAAGGCTGATGACAGAACTTTCCCACTGGGGCAGATTTATCATTTTACATGACGCCGCAGTCAGTCTGCCCAACAGGTGCAAGAAAACACAGTCAGACAGACATAAACTGTGATGCTCAGCCAAAGAAAACAACTCTCAGTAGTAAACACACTCATATGTAGAGACATTTCACCACCAGCAGAGGGTAATGTAGCCCACAATGTCCACATGTGTGTTCTCACAAGGTCTTGGATGGTGATAATAGTAGAAACTAGAGAAAATATCTTGAGCTAAAGTGGAATAAAGCAAATTGAATTACATCCTTTTTCATCCAACGAGCATCGGCATTGAGTGCATTTATAAATGAAGGATTAATCAACGCTTGTTGATTTGGTCAAGTGGTCTTGCATTTAGGTACAGCTTTGAAGATTAGGTTTTTCAACAGTAACTACACCATCTGGGCCTAAATAGCATATTTCTCTATTGCCATCCATTCAATAGCGGTATATTAAAACCAGCTGTGACAAAATTGAAATAGATTTTTTTTTGCAAGGAACATATAAATTGAAAAGATTGTATTATACATTCTAGTACATATTTTAAAGGTACTCAGTGTTATTATTGTATATACAGCAGACACTGATTTGGAAATCCGCCATCTTTCCTTATGTCTGGCATCAGGTTTTTGTTTCGAGCCAGTTATTTGGGCTGTAAATGGCATGGGACTAATCTTTCCAGAGGCACAGAAAAACATCATTTTTGGATTGTTAGATAGCACCATATGAATGCACATAACTCAATATGTGCATTTTTAATGTAAAATGCCCCTTATTAACTGGGAACTGAAAACATTTACTTCACTATACTATTCACTTATGCACCTAATGTGAGCTTTCATTTTCAGTGTGACAATCGAACCAGAAGTGTATAAAACAATGCAGCACACTCCTGTTTATAAGTGCTTATTGTTGTATTCTCATACTGTGTTTGACAATCTATTTTAAAAAGAGTAGGTGCCATACACTGCACAGTAAGCAGTACATCATTCTTCTGTTCTGAATATAGACAGTTTCTTGCGGAGGTGAACGTATGATAGCTGCATACATTTCAGCCCACTAGTATAAATGCATCCAAAGCAAGCACATGCAGTCTCACTGTAGGCATGTAGTTACATTCATAAAGTCAAAGCAGAATCTGATCAGATCCCGCCTTTGCATATATCCTCCAGTAGGTGTCAGACCTGTTTTGGAAATGCTTAAAACCATTTCAGAAGAGTTTGACCTTTGCTCTAGTCTCTGACTCGCTGTGATCCAGGATCTTTGGCTGTTAAGGATTTTTTATTTAATTATTATTATTTATCCTAATTTTTATCTTACAATTCTGACTTTTTTTTCAGATTTCACAGGTAAGAAAAGTCAGAAATGCAAGTTACAACTCTTTCTCACAGTTTCAGATTTTTCTCTGATTTTATATTTCGCAGTTCCTTTAGCTTGTATCAGCCACAGAATAAAAATAAAAAGGCAACTTTTAATCTAACACTTCCGCCTCTTGTTTGTTTGGAGAAACAAGTGTAAATTGTAAGATTTAAACTCAAGATTTTGAGAAAAAAGTATGAAATATGAGATAAGTGGCAATTTCCTTTTTTTCTCCCAAGGTGGAAACAAGCAAGTAAAGACTTTTACAATGTTACAATACATTTCTATTGCAAATAAACGTTGTCTTTTTAACCTGTTAACTGTCACTGCACCTACGTTTACATATTACAATTAAATCCTAATTTAATCATGACAAACTATATATCGTTGGAGATGTCTAAGACTCCGAAATAGATATTTTACCAATCTTTATTTTGAAAAATTATGTAGGAAATGTAATAGATTAATTTATGGCAAGAGTGCACCTCAAAAACCTAGATCATAACAGGAGTTCTGACCTTTGTCAAAAAAATAAGTCTTCTTTGTTGCCTTTTTCTTTAGAAAAGATCAAACTTTATAAATCATCAGAAATTATATATCACTTGAAAACTTAAAATCTCAAAATCCATCCTTTGAAACCCATTTTAAAATCAAACACTGCATTACCATCAAAATCATGTTACAAAATGTTTTCAGTCATGATTTATAAAAATGGTTTGGATCATGCACTTTCAAGTCTATGTTCAAAAATGTGAGTGACAGTCAACAGGTTAAACACACATTAATCAAATTATCCTGAAAACTGACCATCGTGGTTTCCACAAAAATATTAAGCAGCAAAAACTGTTTTTAACATTGACAATAACAAATAAAAAAAGTTTCTTGAGCACCAAATCCGCACATTAGGACAGTTTCTAAAGGATCATGTGACACATGGAGTAACGGCTGCTGAAAATTCAGCTTTGCAGTTACAGAAATAAATGAACATACATTAAAATAGACTTAAAAATATATACGTTTTTCTAACAATATTGCTGTTTTTATTGTATTTTTTTCATCAGATAAATTCAGTCTCGTTGAGCATAAGAGACAAGAGCATAGGTGACTTAAAACATCTTAATAACCCCAAACTTTCGAATGCCAGTGTTATTACGCCTGAACTCAGTACAGACATAATAATAAAGCATTTCAAGCAATACAGGCAATGCATTAGAATCTCCTCAGGCCGTCTGAGAGATGCTGAGGCTCTTACACGTGTGGTTCTTACTCACAGTGCCACTGCTTCATACCAGCCGTGTCTTAAGGACATCACTGATGTTGTCATAGTGGAGACAGGTCATTTGTCAAATCTCAGCCTGATAAGACATTAACAAAGACTCCAACTCTGATTAGCATCTGTATGAGACAGCTACACATCTGCACTGTGGTTGAGGCGACTTTTGGGACAATATGTTACTCGTGATCCCTGGTGCACGGGCAGAGAAGCCCTTGACGAGCATCGTAACAAAGAAAGATGTAGAAAAGAGGGTCTAGAAGGGTGTTGAGTCCATAGCAGATCTGATAGTAAAGGTAGAGAGACATTTCCAACGCACACTGGTCTTGTTCACTTTCTGTGAGAAGCAGGGTAACAAATCTGTAGCCGACCACCAGGTGATAAGAACCAAAAATGACAATGAAGATGACAGTGATGACAACCAGGGTTGTGAGAATCCTGCGGCGTTCGTGATCCGCGACAGACGGGGAGTTTCATAGAGTCAGACCGATTCGAGCAGAGGTGTATCTGACTGTCAATAAGAGGACAGAAAGGCCAAAAGGTTATGCATGATTTAGTTATGATTGTGTTTACAGTACATTCCTTTAAAGAGACAGACGCTGTATCAGTGTTTGTCATCTGTGGAGTGGCATTTTTCATGGCATGCTAATTCATTCCTAGGCCTGTGTGCTGAGACAACATGTTACTAATGTGCCAATAAATACGGGCTGGTTAAAAGTTTTTTCTAAGGTAAACAATGCAGGTGGAGTCAATGACAAATTAGAGCGTCTGCGATAATAAAGATTCGAAATCACACGTGCCAAGTTCTCAGAAATGTACTTGTACTCTCAGTATTCATGTTGGTTTCACAGGGTTTAAAAAACTTTTTATACTATATCTTATACTATAAAATTAAAACCACACACACAAACACACACACACACACACACACACACACATACACACACACACACGTTTGTTTTTGTGTAAAGTGGGTTCATCCCATAGGCGTAATGGTTTTTATACTGTACAAACTGTATATTCTATGGCCCTACACCAACCCTACACCTAACCCTAACCCTCACAGGAAACTTTGTGCATTTTTACTTTCTCAAAAAAACTCATTCTGTATGATTTATAAGCGTTTTGAAAAATGGGGACATGGGTTATGTTCTCATAAGAAACCCTCTCCTTGTAATACCTGTGTCATACCCATGTCATTATACAGAGTTGTGTCCTGATATATCACACACACACACACACACACACATCAAATACAGAAGTAAAACATGAAAATATATACTTTACACCATGAATGAATAATACATGTGCACTTCTTATTTTTAAAACCATTTTAAAATGTTTTTTAAATTATTAATTATTTATACATATACATCATTTTACAACCTAAACTATCCCTATCTTGTCAATAAGTAATTTTAAAAGACTTGTTGACCTTAACACACGGGGTCAACAGATGCCCTCCCTGTGATATCACTTCCTGTTTTATTTTTTGTATTTTTTTTTTTTTTTGCATTTTGGTTGCACCAGATTGATTTGGCTGATTAATAATATTCATACATTTCTAAGAAATAATAATAAAATGAACTATGTAATATATGTCTGACGGCAGAAGCTCTGGGAACCCTGGCTGCTTTAAATGGCCAAGGACCGCCCCGAGAGGCCATATGCAACCAATCACATTTAATTTTGTGCCACGTCATGTTTATGGGCGTGGACATGTCACAATAACAGACCAGTGTGTAAATCTCTAAGCCACAATCTTGACATATCTCACATACTAATCTAGCGTTTGGTGGATCCTGATAAATGCTCACTGACACAGTTATAAACATGATGGCTTTCTTCTTCCATTAGAGGGGGTTTGGTGCCATTGGCATCTTTGTTTCTAAGTGGACGGTTAATAAATGCAACACACGTCTTCTGGAAATTCTGTGGAATTCAACCAATCAGATGAGGACTTTGAAACTCCTGAAGTGTTTCCAGTAAAGTGTGCCGTATGCATCAGATGTTTAGCCAGTGATCCAGGTGTGTGACGTCTGAGGCTGAGACTAGCTTCGCCCCGACAATGACCTCATGACCCCCTGCTCCCCATAAAAATATAAATACATTATATTTAGAAGTTAAAAATATGCTCAATGTAGAAGAGGTGCAATGCACAAGTGAACAGAATTTTTAAAGAAATTGTTATATTTGGACTAAAAGGAGCATTATTTTCTTAGTCTTTTTAAAGGTCCTGTTCCAGTGACAAGCTGTTGTACCCCAAAGGTATAATTCACTACATTTCCTGTATATAGTCTATACATCCACAACAACTTCTGAAAAAAAGACAACCCTTTTATTTGTATGGCCATCACATAAAAAGGTCTAAATCCTGAGTCTGGGGCCATGGAAAATAATAAAGGTTCTCTCTTGCACTGCACCTTCACTTTCTTTTCTACATTTTCCCCAATATTTCTGCACCCCCCCCCACCCCCACCCCCACCCTTTTATTTTCTTTCCTGTCACTTCCTCACCAGCAGGTCTACAGAACTGTGTCCACCTTGTTGAAAACATTCACCTCATTTCAGTGTGTTAGCAAAGAAGGTTATTTATCTTAAAATTACTTAAATACCCTAGATTTAATAAACCTATATTTCATACAAATATTCAGACAATTTTTTTATCTGAAAATGTTTTTTTTAAAGAAGTATCTTCTGCTCTCCAAGCCTGCATTTATCTGATACAATGTACAATTAGAGCAGTAATATTGTGTAATATTTGTACTATTTAAAATAACCGCTTTCGAATGGAATATAATTTTAAAATGTAATGTATTTCTGTGATCAAAGCTGTATTTTCAGCATCATTCCTCCAGTCTTTATATTGTCTGTATCTGTTGTTTAAAGCATAATAATTATATATATAAGGAATAAATTACATTTGAATAAAAGATTTTCACAATATTATTGTTTTGCTGTATTTTGGATTAAATAAATGAAGGCTTGATGAGCAGAAGAGACTTCTTTAAAAACATTGAAAATCTTTCAGATCAAAACCTTTTGACTAGTATTGTATTAAAAAACAATTTCTAAAGTGTCTAAACTTCATATTTCATGTTTTTTCGCTGAAATAATATGTTTCTTATTAGTTCTTTTCTTATCAGTTGTGTACATTAGGGTTTTATCTTACATCTAAAGTTGTTTAATTAATGTTTTTTTTTTTTTTTTTTGCATTATTTTAATATAATGTGTGTTTAGTGTTTCTGTGAATAACACTGTATAAATCCCTTCTCAGTTTGTGGAAGAGCTGTTTGTGATGAGCTTTGATTCATCATGTGACTTTCTCATCACCACCTGTTTTTAGTTTTACAATGGTTCAAAACAGATATTAGTACTTTAATATGCCTGGTTTATTAACATTACATCAGTTAGTTAAATACCTTTTTTATTGTGAATTTAAGTTAAGTCTGTAAAACCTAAAATGTTTTATTAATTGTTTTAATTTATTTTGTTTTTTACAGTGTATAGCGTATTTCCAGATGGACCTGACCCGCACCTGAAGCCCTGAACTGGTCAGTGATGTTGATACAGGTCACTCTTTCTTCTGGCCGCTTCCTCTCCCTCATCGAGTCGCGCGCATCGCTTCTGTTCGGAATGGTTTGAAGGACGCGCGCATCACGTGAGCGGATTCATGAAGCGCAGCCCTGACAGTCAAGATTTATTATCATCGATTTATCATCGAATTAAAAAATTATCACTTTGGTACATTGAGAAGGCATTACCTTTGCCATCATCTAACACACCGAGTGAAACTTTGAAAACACTAAGAACTGAACAACATTTAAAATGTCATGTTTAATAAATTAATATTCACTACCATTCACAAGTTTGGGGTCAGTAAGACTTTTGTATTTTTAGAAATTAATACTTTTATTTAGCAAGGTAGAGCACATTAAAATGATCAAAAGTGACATTAAAGACTTGTACATTGTTACCAAAGATTTCTATTTCAATTAAATGTTGTGTATATATAACATTTTATACATCAAAGAATAAAACAAATAAATAAATAAAACAATTATGTTTTCCCAAAACGATTAAACAGCTGTTTTTTAACATTCATAACATACATTTTATAAAGAAAAACTAGATATAGAAAATAAATGTTTATTGAGCAGCAAATCAGCATGAATCATGAAACACTGACGACTGAAGTATTTAGCTTTGCCATCACAGGAATAAATTACTGTATTTTAATCATATAAATACAGCAAATAAATGCAATAAAAATTACTTCAAAAACATATTTTGTATTTTTTTTATGTTGTAATGTCTAAATTCACTTAAATTTTTTTTTATTCAGACAAACCATGCTAAATATTAATATCAAACATAACATGAGAAAACTCAACATCAGACAAAAATATAATACTTTTCATCTCCAGTTGTTCTTTGACATATAGATGAATGTTAACTTACTCAGAAGCATGTCTTGTCCACGACATTTGAATCTTCTAAATGTTCATTATACATGTTCAACCGAACCACTCCTCCCAGCAACCTCAGACAATGGTTAAGCAACCTGAGTAGATGTCACACGATACCGTTTTACTATGAAATAAATGTCTGTCATGAGACTCCACAGCAATTACCAGACAAAACACCTGTTGTTCCAGAACCTGTGCTTATATTCCTTAAAAAGGTAATGGTAAATAGACTGCAATTATATAGCGCTTTCAACAGACCCCATGGCCATCCAAAGCGCTTTACAAGTTGCCAGACTGCGGTGTCAGCCATTCAAGGCGCCATCCAGCTCGTCGGGAGCAGCTGGGGTTACGTGTCTTGCTCAAGGACACTTCAACACTTAGTCAGGTGGAGCCGGGGATTGAATAACCAACCTTCAGGTTTGTAGACAACCTACATGAACCACTGAGCCACTGCATGCCGCCCATGATAAATATTCTCACCTCGTGTAGGTCTGGAGAGTGTCTTCTGCATGTCTAGCTCCACCACATGTGCATGAACCTGTGTATGCAGTAGAGCGGAAAGTTCTGCCTTGTCTGACCAGGGGCTTTTTGATCATTTTCCCCAGCACGAGGCCACTTCTACTGTTTTTGAGCAGCAACATCCTGAAGCCTTTCTCCTTCAGAATAAAAACACCCTCCTGCCTGCTGGCTATTATGTGAGGCTAAGATATGAGAGAGTCCAGGCTGTTCTTTCAGATGGAAGGACCCCTGAGAGACAAGCTGTAACACCCTTATAGTTGTTTCCATGTCCCCTGTGATCACCCCTCTACCCCGCGCTTACCGACCTGCACTGAAATTTTGAATGGTGCATCTAATCAATGTAAAAGCAAAGTTCCCAAACAGTAGAAGTTTTAAATGCCAGTAATCCTAGAGAAATTTTGGTTTTGTGATGCATACCTTGCATGCATAAATTAAATGATTTATTTTTAAACATGCATGTTTGTTAAGAGCATTAAGAATGCTGCTGATTCCAACAGTAGAGGCTTTTTTTCTGCAGATGTGAACATGTGGTAAATGAATAAAAGCAGGAAAGAATTCATGACCTGAGGTAAGAAATACCAGGAGGTGGATTAGGACTGAAACAAGCAAAGAAGTTGCCGCTTGAACCTTTATTGATGATTTAAAACGCATTCACAGTAGGAGAGGGAACAATATCAAGGCTGACATGAAAATACATGTTGTCGGCTTCTATTACGTTGATTTATGAACATAGAAAGTGTTGAGGAAAAAATAAAAAGAACATCATACAGTTTGTAAGAATTTAATGCAAACAAAAAAAGTACAAAGATTGCTATACTTCATTATTGAATTTACATGAGTTTGATTAGTCGTAACCATAAAATAAGAAACTGGTACTGAGAATCCTAAAGTATTGTTTAACAACATTCCATAGTCATATTAATAAAACAAACTCAGGTTCACCAAAAGAGAGCTTTTCCATTCACATTTTAGTACATTCATGCATTTGATAGACTTATATCCAAAGCAAATCACATTGCATACACATTTAATCAGTTCAAGCTTTCCCTGGAAATAAAACCAATGACCTTGGTGTTGCTAGCACCATGCTACAGGAATGACTTAAGCAGTACATCTTTTGTAACATAATTATATATGAAAAATAAGAATAATATTGGTCTGCTGCATTTAATTCAGTGTTTCATCAGCTCTTCAAAAAGAACATATCAAATGTTCAAGCTTGATTCATTCCACCTTCCTCTTTTTGATTGACTTCCTGCAACACAAAAGCTTGCAGACATATACTGAGGTCAAAAGAGCAATCACAATGAATGTCAGCAGAAAAGCCAACACATCTAAGCTATGATAAGAGTACCAAGGCAAGTTATTCCCCTCTGGACGAAGGTGAGCTGCTCCTTTGTGTCTGATAACATACTCGATCCAAAAAGTGGCTCTTTCAAGGGGAGTCAAGGGTTGATCGCGGTGCAGCTCGGATAGTTTGCGGACGCTGCTTCGGTACAGCGGGTTCTCGAGGACATCTTTGAGGGCTTCAAGGAATTCTTGCGATGTAAGTGTTGCGACCTGAAGAACTCGAGCCGCACCTCGAACCTGCAGTCGCAGAACATTGTCAAACTGGTCGAAGAGGAGCGGCAAAGCTAAGACGGGAACTCCATGGTAAATAGCTTCGTACATACCATTGGTGCCCCCATGAGTGACAAACGCACGAGTCTTTGGATGGCCTAGTAGATCATTCTGAGGAAACCACTCTTGAAGTAAAGTGTTGTTTCCCAGAGTTGAGGGTCGTTCCCCGTGGTAGCGCCACAAGACTTTCTGAGGGATCTCAGCAAAAGCTGTAGCAATGGCCTCTGTGATCGCTGTAGGAAGAGCGCTGACTACTGTTCCCAAGGACATGATGACAACGCCATGCTCCCCGGAGCTCTGCATAAACTCTTCCAGCTCTGCAGGAAGTGCTTGAGGCGGCTGACATTGAAAGCCACCAATGTAGACCACGTTAGGCATGGAGGGCCGTGGAAACTCGAAAACAAAGTCCATTCTCATCAACCAAATGTCAGCAGATTGCTGCATTGACAAAAGATCAGCGCCGGGAGGGAAATGGCGCTCAAGCAGTTCACTGTAAATTGGCACGATGATGCATCGCTCCTTGAAAACGCTAATCAGATACCATAGGAAATTTTCCGTCCGCTGTAGGAAGTTCATTTGGTCGTGGAGCAATGAATTGTACAATGGGACATAGGACGGAGGAGAGGGTGCAATTTGCATGTGAGCATCCCCTGCATTTAGCCAACGTACATTGTAAACCATGGGGAGTTGGAGGAATTTGGCTAACAGGACACCGGCTGGGAATGCAGGATCTGTTAACACCAGATCAAACTTAGCTTCTCGCAAGCGTTTGACAAGTCCTACATCGTCCAAAACGGCAGAAATCATTTGAAGCGCTCCATTGTGAAACACCTTCAGCACATTGGCGATATCTTTCTGCTGTCCCAAGAAACGGAAGAAAGGCGACATCCTCTGCAGCTCCAGTGCCCTCTCTATCAACGTCATGAAGTAGTCAGAGCCCACATCTTCGGTCTCCATTGGGTCGACTGTGATGGTGCTGTAAAGGGAAGTATTTTCTTGGATATACCAACTTTTAGAGGAACGCACCACGGTAAGGCTATGACTGTGGCTGTGGAGGTTTCTCAAAATGACTTTCATGTTCACCCAGTGGCTACAATCCTCGGGCCACACCAGGATATTCCCACCATGACAGCAGCAAATCACAAAGAGAAGACCAGTGAGTGAAGATAGCTGTTTGGACTTCATCTTTCAGAAAGCTGAAAAAAAACCAAACAAGAAATGAGAGCACAAGATGTTTATAAATATTTCATCAGGGCATTTTATTCCAAAATAAACACATAGACATTTCAGTAGCACTTTAGTATAGGGTCCAATTCACACTAATAACTAGTTGCTTATTAGCATGTCTATTATTAACATATTGGCTGTTTATTAGTGCTTATAAAGTACATATAATGCATGACATCCATAATCCTACCCAATACCCTAAACTTAACAACTACCTTATAAACTATTAATAAGCAGCAAATAAGGAGTTATATAATTCAGGCAAAATCATAGTTAATAGTTAGTTAATAGTGAGAATTGGACCTTAAAATAAAGCGTGATCGACATTTCACATATACACAAGACATGGTTATAATCGCACATAATTGTATTAATTTTTTTTTGGTATTTTATTAAATCCTAATAATATTCTAATTTGTTTTACATTAAAAATACAATTATATATTAAATAAATAAATAAATAAAACAGTATGAATCGACATACATCAGCTACATAAACAGTAAGAGCTTACCATACAACCAATACAATGCAAATATCTTAATGTTGACCAATAAGCATTTCTGACAGCACCTTAGGAAAAAAAAAACATTAATTTCAAATCAGAATGAATGCATTTTTGTTTTTGATTCGTTCCGCATCTATCCCTCCTGGAATAACCGGTTCGTGTTTGTAGATCATAATCCATTTGTGAGCTGGAACGAATGATACTGGACACTCTGTACCGTGTGTCAATCTCCAGATCTTGCTCTGGAGTACTTCAGTGTTCAGAACAAGATATCTGTCTCATCCTTGATGGCCAAGCCCTTACTGTTAGGAACTTGTCCCTATCTCTTTCTTTCCTAAATCCCACCTCCCCTCCAGCTCCTCCGACTGGGTTACTCTCTTCATCTGTCTGTCCTGTCACTGTGGATCTGGAGCGCAAACAATCCTCCTTCAGCAGAACAGATGGCCTCAAACACCCTATTAATCCTTTACCAAAAAAAAACAAAAAACGCCTTCAACAGGCTTTTCAACAAGTTACATCATGCCTTGTGCCAGTAGAGGAATTAACATTTGAAACATTATGATAACACATGAAATCATCAGACCTCACATGTCACAGTTTTAGTCTGGATGTCCTGTAAAGAGCACATTCAGTACTTTCCAGAGAACCCAAATAACCGGATGTTTCACCTTGAACACTCCCTCTCCTTGGTTTTTAAAAATAGCTGACATTAATTTAGTAATAATTTTGTACATCCTTTTTGATATAGGATAACATTTTGTAATTATAATTAAAAAATCTGATTAATTTTAAAATTGTTTGTCATAAATCAACATCTCAGGAAAATGTTACGTTGGGCTTTAAATCAAAATATGCCTGTTATGAAACAAGATATAATTCATACATGTCCACTGTAGAGGACGAGAGGATTAAACGCATGTTCATTATGCATTTTGAAGACAAAATAATTGGATAGGGAAACAATATTCTTATGAAATATTAGATATTACTATGAAAATCTGGCCAATCTGTATCAATATTCTTATGAAATATTAGATATTACTATGAAAATCTGTTTAATTTACACTTATTACAATTATTAAACTTCTTTTTCCAACATGCTGTCCCAACAGCACTTTAATATGCAAATTAGAAACAGTGCATAGATAATATTGTGCTTAATGGGAAAAGTAGTTTATGGGATTTTTAAACACATATTGCATAAATCAAAATGGTATATCAAATTATTTTGTTTTATATTTTATTACATACTTTAGAACCATCCTTAAACAAAGTTTGGTATAGAAAAAATCCTGAAAACTAAAAATCTATTGATTTAGAAAAAAACAAACAAACATTGTTTTTGCCTTTTCATATCTATTCTTGTCATTATTTATTTTTAGAAAACGGAGTCATGGAGGACATAGCGTAACATATGATTTTTTTTGTGCCATTTTCTTATGCTCTAAACAAAGTAATGACATGATAAAAATTCTAAATTTACAAAGCTGTATATTTCTGGTTCTCAGGAGGTTAAGGCATTAGCAGTATATGAACTAAAACATATGTGGGTAAAGCTTTACTTTACCTTTTGTACGACTCCGCCAATTCAGTCGATGCGCCGGCTGTCTGGTGCAAACACTGCCAAAACAAGTTTTGGATTTCCCAAATTTATACCGATGCACTCAACACAGATATGATCATGTCCAGCCACACTGTATAAGACACGCTAAAACAGGCAAACCACCTGCCTTTGCCAAACCTGCTTCATCTACTTTGTAATCCGAGATCTAAAGTGGCCTGTGGTCAAAGATTTGGATCAGCTTTCAATCCGAGAGAAGAAGAGGAAACTTCTTCATTTATCCTGTGACGGTGGGGCGAAGGAAGGACTGGAAACAATAGCGAGTTAGACGATTTAATGAAAATAAATAAACAAACAGGAAAAAGACAATGATGCTGGGAAGACAACAATCCAAGATGGTGGTGAGGTGGTGAGGAATCCGGATGATGACGGTGAGAAGGCAGCAGGAGAGTATGGCACAGGAACTACGGGGAATAGAGCCGAAGGTAAGTGTTTGTAGCTGATTGGAAGTGCGTAGAGTGGATGAGGTTCTGGGAAAACACGGACATCCAAACGCAGACAACACTGAAGCCAAACAAACAGGGGAAGCGACATTAAACAACGATCTCACAAACACAAGACGTGAGACAAGCCAATATATAGAGAATGAGTAATGGGTGACAGCTGCTGCTGATGACAATTAACGGAGACGCCCACAAACTAATCAGTGCAGACGCGAAACACACAGACTTCACCACAAAGTGCAAACACCCAGAGATCACGGTTTACCAACCGTGACAGTACACCCCCCCCCCCCCAAGAGCTCCTCTTGGAGTTCCCAGAAGGGCCTACCTGCTGATTGTATTGATCAATAAGGGAGTGATCCAATATGTCCCTAGCAGGTACCCAACTCCTCTTCTCCGGACCGTAACCTTCCCATTCCACCAGGTACTGGAATCCACGTCCCCTCCATCTCGAGTCCAGAATACGATTAACCGAATAAGTCGGTTCCCCATCTACGAGATGCGGTGGCGTGGGGAACCGGAGTAGGCGGATTAATACGTGCATAAAACACGGGTTTAATTTTGGACACATGAAAGGCATTTCACATATACACAAGACATGGTTATAATAGCACATAATTGTATTAATTTTTTGGTATTTTATCAAATCTTAATAATATTCTAATTTGTTTTACATTACAAATACATAATATATAAAATAAACAAATAAATAAAACAGTATGAATCGACATACATCAGCTACATAAACAGTAAGAGTTTACCATAAAACCAATACAATGCAAATATCTTAATGTTGACCAATAAGCATTTCTGACAGCACCTTAGGAAAAAAAAAGTTAATTTCAAATCAGAATGAATGCATTTTTGTTTTTGATTCGTTCCGCATCTATCCCTCATGGAATAACCTGTTCGTGTTTGTAGATAATAATCCATTTGTGAGCTGGAACGAATGATACTGGACACTCTGTACCGTGTGTCAATCTCCAGATCTTGCTCTGGAGTACTTCAGTGTTCAGTACAAGATATCTGTCTCATCCTTGATGGCCAAGCCCTTACTGTTAGGAACTTGTCCCTATCTCTTTCTTTCCTAAATCCCACCTCCCCTCCAGCTCCTCCGACTGGGTTACTTTCTTCATCTGTCTGTCCTGTCACTGTGGATCTGGAGCGCAAATATCCTCGTTCAGCAGAACAGATGGCCTCAAACACCCTATTAATCCTTTACCAAAATGCCTTGTGTATCCTCCTATACGCTGGAGGTAGTTTGAGGCAGACTGTCACCGGACTGTCACCGGACTAATGATCTTGGTGATAGTAAACGGCCCAATAAATTTGGGAGCTAATTTATTAGAGACAGAACGCAGAGGAATGTTACTAGTAGAAAGCCACACCTTTTGACCCACGATGTAAACGGGAGGCTTTGACCGGTGGTGATCAGCCTTGGCCTTAGTGCACTCCCTCACCCGGAGCAGAGTCTTGCGGGCTCTGGTCCAGGTGCGGTTGCACCTCTGGACAAACGCGTGAGCGGAGGGGACCGCGACTTCAGATTCCAAACTGGGAAAAACTGGTGGCTGGTAACCTAAACTGCACTGAAACAGAGAAAGGCCCGTAGCTGTCACTGACAACGAATTGTGGGCGTACTCCACCATAGAGAGTTGACTCCAGGAAGAAGGATTCTTGGAGACCAAACATCGCAACGTCCTCTCTAAATCTTGGTTGGCTCGCTCAGACTGTCCGTTACTTTGGGGATGATAACCCGAAGACAAGCTAACGCTTGTAGCACTTTACAAAACTCTTTCCAAAATTTGGATATGAATTGAGATCCCCTGTCAGAAACCACGTCTACCGGGAGGCCATGAAGCCGAAAGACGTGATGTAGGACAGTGACCGCTGTCTCCTTGGCTGTAGGTAATTTGGGCAAGGGAATGA
Source organism: Carassius auratus (assembly GCF_003368295.1). NCBI lineage: Eukaryota > Metazoa > Chordata > Actinopteri > Cypriniformes > Cyprinidae > Carassius > Carassius auratus. The sequence continues at coordinate 102,563 of NW_020525574.1, read as the reverse complement.
AATGTGCCACCTTCGAGAACCGGTCCACTACGGTCAAAACGACCGTCATGCCATTAGAGGGCGGGAGAGCGGTAACAAAATCTAGTGCGATGTGGGACCAGGGTCTCGAAGGGACAGACAGCGGTTGAAGAATCCCATCAGGAGGCCGGTTAGATGACTTACCACTGGTGCAAACCGAGCAAGCCAAAACAAAATCGCGGACGTAACGAGCCATACGTGGCCACCAGAATCGTTGTTTAACCAACCCATTAGTTCTACTTATCCCTGGGTGAGAAGCTACATTAGAACAATGACCCCACTGGACAACCTCTGACCTTAACTCCTCCGGCACAAATAAACGGTTCGGTGGACAACCGGACGGAGGCGCTACCCCTTGTAAGGCCGTCTTGACCTTCGACTTGACCTCCCATATGAGTGCTGAAACCACTAACTTCTCAGGTAAAATATACTCGGGAGTCACCGGGCGGGCGGAGGGATCAAAAAGACGTGATAAAGAATCGGGCTTGACATTCCTGGAACCTGGGGGGTACGATAAAGTAAACTCAAAGCGACCGAAAAAAAAGTGCCCACCGAGCCTGCCTGGAATTGAGTCTTTTGGCAGTTATAATGTACTCTAAATTCTTATGATCGGTCCAAACAATAAAAGGTACCCCTGAACCTTCCAGCCAGTGACGCCACTCCTCTAATGCTAATTTGACGGCCAACAACTCTCTATTGCCAATGTCATAATTACATTCAGCAGGAGATAATCGATGAGAGAAAAACGCGCAAGGATGTCCCTTATCATCCGAAGCAGCACGTTGGGACAACACTGCTCCTACCCCCACCTATGACGCATCAACCTCCACCACGAACTGCTGTGTGGGATCAGGGGCCACAAGGATGGGAGCCTAAACAAAGCGGCTTTTGAGGTTAGCGACCACCTGAACGGAGTACTGGGAGAGGTCAAGGCTGTCAGAGGTGAGGCTAGTTGGCTGAAATTGCGAATGAAACGCAGATAGAAATTGGCGAACCCCAGAAACCGCTGTAGGGCCTTACGGGAATCTGGAGATGGCCAATCTATCATAGCCTTAACCTTGTCAGGGTCCATACGTATTCCCACGGACGAGATGATATATCCTGGGAAGGGAACAGACTGTGCATGGAATATGCATTTCTCCGCCTTGACAAAAAGCCCATTCTCAAATAACCTCTGGAGCACTCGTCTGACGTGTTGAAAGTGTTCCTGGAGAGATGAAGAAAAAATCAGTATGTCATCCAGGTAAACATATATAAACTGATCTACCATATCTCTCAACACGTCATTAATGAGTGCTTGGAAAACCCCAGGCGAGTTGGAGAGCCCGAACGGCATCACCAAGTATTCAAAGTGCCCTCTAGGGGTATTAAAGGCGGTTTTCCATTCATCCCCCTTCCTGATGCGGACCAAATGATAAGCATTACGTAAATCCAATTTTGTGAATACGGATGCTCCCTGCAACCTCTCGAAAGCTGAAGACATGAGTGGTAATGGATAGGTGTTCTTTATCGTGATGTTGTTCAGCTCTCGGTAATCAATGCAAGGTCGCAGAGAACAATCCTTCTTACCCACAAAAAAGAATCCCGGCCCCGCTGGAGAAGAGGAAGGACGGATGAACCCAGACTCTAAGGAATCAGAAATGTATTTCTCCATGGCCTCCCTCTCAGGAATAGAAAGAGGAAGAATCAATGAAATTACCTTCGGCTCCGGAGTCCAGAAGGGTGTGACATTCGTGAGAGTGATTCTTCCACCGCAGTTTCACCGGAAGGAGGGTCGATGATGTCGTTGAGGACTTCCCAGCGGAGATCCCACCCGATAGTAGCCTCAAGTTTACTACCGGGCTGGCTCTTTTACCGGGCATGAGTAGATGTTGTGTTCTGAGCCTCCACAGTATAAACATAGTCCTTGGGATCTCCGCCGTTCCCTCTACCTCCGGGACAGCCGAGCTCTATCCACCTGCATGGCCTCGTGGTCATCGACGGGACCGACCGCGTTCTCTCGACTCGAGCACCCCCTAGCTGGAGAGATGGTATGACGCGTTGGACTAGGCTGGCGACCCAGGCAGTTAATCCGTGCATCAACTCGTAAGGCCAAGTCGATGAATCCGCTAAGTGTGGGTGGCAGCTCGAGGAGGTAGATCTCCTTTTGAACACGGTCGGATAACCCATGCAGGAATCGATCCCACTGCGTGGCCTCGTTCCACTGGCACGCGGCCGCCAGGGTACGGAATTCGATGGAGTAATCCGTGACAGATGACGTGCCTTGACGAAGTTCAGAGAGCTGGTGAGCGGCCTCCCTGCCGGCCGCAGCTCGATCGAATACCCTCCTCATCTCCTCCGAGAGGGCGTGGAAAGAGGCACAACACAGATGTTGATTTTCCCACTCTGCCCTCCCCAATAGGGCGGCCTTGCCAGACAGTAACGTGAGCGTAAACGCCACTTTGGATTCCTCGGTGGAGAAGGTGCGGGGCAGCAAAGCGAAATGCATAGAACATTTATTCAAGAAAGTTCTGCAAAAGGCTGGCTCACCGGAGTAGCTTTCAGGCGCCGTTCTGTCCGGAAGTGATCCTGGGGGGTCTTCCGGGAGACGGGTGGCGCAGGCGGTGCGATGGGCGTAGTGGGAGAGGTGAGCTGATGGATCTGCTGGGTGAGCTCGGACACCTGTGCCACCAGCGCTTGGACAGCGCGTCCGGTGTTCGAGATGCTCTCCTGCTGCTGATCCATTCCTTTCACACTGTGGTGCATAAAGTCCGTGAGGGTGTTGGCGCTCACTGCTTCCATATTGGTTGAGATCGTTCTGTGACGGTGGGGTGAAGGAAGGACTGGAAACAATAGCGAGTTAGACGATTTAATGAAAATAAATAAACAAACAGGAAAAAGACAATGATGCTGGGAAGACAACAATCCAAGATGGTGGTGAGGTGGTGAGGAATCCGGATGATGACGGTGAGAAGGCAGCAGGAGAGTATGGCACAGGAACTGCGGGGAATAGAGCCAAAGGTAAGTGTATGTAGCTGATTGGAAGTGCGTAGAGTGGATGAGGTTCTGGGAAAACACGGACATCCAAACGCAGGCAACACTGAAGCCAAACAAACAGGGTAAGTGACATTAAACAACGATCTCACAAACACATGACGTGAGACAAGCCAATATATAGGGAATGAGTAATGGGTGACAGCTGCTGCTGATGACAATTAACGGAGACGCCCACAAACTAAGACGCGAAACACACAGACTTCACCACAAAGTGCAAACACCCAGAGATCACGGTTTACCAAGATCCTTAGTTGCCCCTTTTTGAAGTTTTAGGTTCTGCACTGAATCATGCGGCAAAATTTGGGCACGTAAGAAAAGGAGGGTCAAAGGAGGGCTATCTCCGCTCACACAAGGCTTTGTTTGCCAGAATACAGTTTGTATGGGTTACTCTTAGAGTGAAATGCATGTATTCATTCATGTACAGACATTCTTAAGGTTGCTTTTCTGTTCACAGTTTGTACTTCAGGTTCATTTCATGCATTTATTACCTTAAATTCATTTGATTTCAAATGGTCACTTTGGTTTACACCATTACAATTATAATAACACGACTTATATAAATACAGAGATTATGATTGCAACCAACAACCATCATTTTAAAAAAGTTTTTTAAAACAATACAATCAAATGCAGAAATGTTCATGTGATTTTTATTAAATATTTGGAAGCAATACATTCTTGCAGTACTGATTTGGAAATCTGGATCAATGACTACCAAAAATAAAATAAAAATCTTCTAATCCTGCATTCTCTCACTCACTCTTTTGCAAAGATTCCCTAAAGAAACTTACAGAGAAAAACAGAACTTGCTATAATAACATTTACAAGAATTGTTACCACATCCAGACTATGGTAGCTCTCCCAGGAAGTGGACTGAACTATGTAAGGCCAATCAGAATTGTGAACATGCATTCTGCAGAAACGTCAAAGGACTGAACGCTGCAAAATATATTTTGTCCTTTTCCAGCAAAAATAAATAAACATCCTTAAATCTACCTGCTAAATATACAGTACATTGTGTACATTCTGAGATCGGTTTTTATCTTCATCAAATAGTTTTACCTTGTTTTTAGCATTAACACTCACTCAAATGTATTAATGCTTAAAAATAATAAATAAATAAATAAAAATGTATTTATACTAAAAAAAAACAGTCTTTATTTATTTATTTTTGTTGCCAAAGATTTAGAAAAACAAAACAAATTCAAGAAACTGACTTTCAAGTAATTGACTTTAAATATCAATAAATGGAAACAAACATCCAAATAAAATATCCAGCCTAAAAATCTTGAAATCAGTTTTTCAAACGAATTTTGTGCTGTGCATTGCGATTGTTTTTTTTTTTTTTTTATAAACACTGCGAACAAAATTGTTTAAATAATCCTTGAAGACTTTGAAGTGTTAAGCTGGCTGACCAGAATACTTTGTTTTCCTGCAGTTGGTTTAAGTTCAAATATCCAGTGTTATTTTGACACTCAAAGAGGTAAACGGAATTAGGATTTTATTTTATGTTTAAAATTGCTGCGTACAACTTTTATCATGGTTAACCTTCGCATTTTTTCCTCAAACTTATTTTCAGAGCCAAGTGAGCAAGAAGAAATCAACACATGTCTTCAACTTAGACACATGAAGAAGTCTTAAATGGTCCAAAAAAAAAAAAAAAAGAACAAAAATTCCAAGCTGCTAAATCATCTAATTAAGATACAATACAAACCACTTGTAGATTACTTATCTTGGAAAGATCTCACATATTTAGGCTTGTTTGCTGCGGTGAGACTTTTAAAAGAGAAGGCAAGCTGCCAAAAGCATAAAAACTTGGTTATGTATGTATGTATACAATGATATATGGTCTCCAGAGTCAATGTCCAACTCCAACAGTATATATACAGTATATATATATATAAAATAAATCACTTCATCCATCAATGGAAAATCTCAAGCAACTTCCACGGTGGGTTAATCTGATGAGATCTTCAGTTAACCCACTGTTGTTGTAACCTGTGTTGTTACAACAGGTTTTGGGGCGGAAACCACCACTGAGGGAATTGCTAAGACCGCAGGTTGAGCATTAACCACCATGTGATTTGTACTTCGTCTTTTTAATTCTCTTGCAATTTGGCACCAGGAGCAAATGTTGCAAAAGGTCACATACATGCAGTCTGACGCCAACCCGCCCTGTAAAGAAGCAAATCATGATTAGTTGCTCAGAAATGTTTAATTAAGTGTACTCTTGTTGATCTGAGAAAAAGCAAAGCCCAGACACATTTTTCCTTAATTATTATGAGCCCCAAAATATTCAGGGATGTATAAAATGTGGGCAGTTAATTTTTTACATACATATTTTTAACATTTTAAATATATAGAGACTAAAACCAATGCATGGTGGTTGCGTAATGATAAAAAAACATTACCAGAAGATATTATTTACAGCAATGTGTGTATGTACCTTCAGTTTGACTGTGTGTTGTTTAACATAATAAGATTTCTATCAACTGAAAGCATAAGTTATCCAATGCTGTTTATTCACTGATGCTCTTCAATCAGCAGTGCCAAAAATAAAAGCAAAATAAAAGTTTAAAAATGATCAAAAGGGTCAATTTTAGCATTGTATTTTTTAAGTCTACTATCAAATAATTATATTTTTATTTCATACTCCCTTTTTATTTTAAAACATAATAGCATTATCACACTTTATTATTTTTTTTGTTACTTTCTTTCTTTTTTAACTAGCTAAATAAAGAGATACTAAATATTATCATCAGCAATATTCATTTATTTTTTATAGTTATATTTAGTGTGTTACACATGTGCAGTTCAGGAACTAAACCAAATCTCCAGATGCTCTTATTAGAACCAGGCCAAAAAACTTAGTCAATATTAATAATCCTTAACTTTTTGTAGATGGTCTCTCATTTTCTGATGAATGTTTTAATAACAGTTTTTTTTAGAAACCATATTACCATATAAATTTGTCATGTCAAATAAAGTAAAAGAAGTACTTTGCTTAATTATTCACGTGATCCTGTAAATGTAGCTGCAGCGAATACATTCATAGTGTTTGTGATAAATGTACCTTTAGTAACATAACAGTTGAAGATAGTGAACTTTTATTTTTCTATTGTCTTTCATTTTAGGTTGACTTTAGAATAGACATAACCAAAAATTAAACAAATCCCGTGGGCGTGGCCTAAGGGCCGCTGATGTAAATAATTGAGTAGCTCCTCCCCCTACAGATGTAATCTCACTCCAAACCTTTGATACAATGTGAGAGCCCAGGAAATTCATAAACGTTAGTATATAAAAAGAATACCATGTCCAAATCACAATGGTATTGATGGGATATATATGTCTAAAAACAATAACAGAACGTTTTGGTACTTTTTTGCACGACACATACCTGTATGCCATATCGATTTCTCACAGAAGCCCGCAGTGCCATAGACACCGGAGGGGTGCAGGCACAATTATCAATCATGGGCAGACAGCAAAACTCCCCAAAATCTGATGCGGTGGAACAAATAAAGCAGAGGGGACACCACATGGCGAAGCAGCCTGGAAAGAAGCAAATACAAATACAGATCAATTATTTAATGAACCACAGCTTGTGATAAAGCAAAACATAATAAGCAATAAAAGTCACTTGACACTCACAGACATTGCAGTCATCAAAGCATCCGCAGATTCCAGTGCTCCACTGGTTTGAGCTGACCGCTATCACAGGACTGAACTGAGGCTGATGAAATATCATGTTTGTGGCTCTACAGTTGCTGCAGAAAATAGCTCCTACATTTGAATATGCATCAATACATATTTAAGCTGAAATATGATTTTGCATGTCTATGATGACCGAACTTAGAGTTAAGAACTGATTAGTTATTGATAGAGCATTAATATAAACTCACCTCGTTCCTCTCACACACTGAACTGTCCTCTGTATTACGGTTTCACAGCTTTATTTGAATACAAGGAACAAAATGTCCTTATTACATATAGTTTGCATACAGGTTCCTCTCAGGATCCGAAAGATAATAATGAAATACAATAGTTCAGTCATATTGTTATTTTAAAGTAGCTGGAGCTTCATTTTCATTGAAGAAATACACTCGGTTGGACTGACTCCTCAGTTTTCAATAAACTATTTCTGTGGATGTTGCAAAGTAAAGATGAGTCTAGGGCTGTGAATTAATGTTTATTCCATGTTTACATAAGCAAACATTCTATATTATCTTCCCATATTTACAAGACAAAAACATTCTTTTTTTTATTATTATTATTATTTCTGGTAAAGTAAATATCAGCTTTGATTCCAGCATATCTGATCTTGGCCCTACATTTCAGACTCATTTCAGTTCATTAGTTAGTATTGCTCAGTCACTCACTACTTATATACTCGTTTTTTGTGAGCTTTTATGTCCTAGTTTTTATTCATATTTTGAAAGAGTGGAAATGGCAGCCTAATGGTTGAATAAGTTTAATTTTGTAACCCCAAAACAAACATGTAACAGTGTTAAACACATTAAATGCGAATGCATATGTTTGTTTTTGATCAGCTTTATTGATTGTCCCAACATAATTTTGTAATTTCTACATTCAATCATTTAAATGCCTGCAAAAACACACAATAAAACATCTTTCAGTAATATCAAACCTCTAGTGTAAATATCAATGGCTCAATATAATAACATTCTAACTACAGTGAAAATCACATGATGCATATTCATTTAAATATAAGATGTGGTGAGGTACAATGGAAAGAATGAAGTCTCTAAAAACTAAAGCAGATCAAAACAATCTAGTGACACTAAACACGTGGCAACATTAAAATCCCAAATCGGAGTATTTCTTAGGAGTATCCATTCTTCAGAATTCTTCACCTCCGGGAATAAAGTTGTACGCCATCAATATGCAAAACACATTCCACTACAGTGCCTTGCCCAAGGCCTGATCCCAGGTCAGCGTGTGTGGGAGGAAGATCAAGATCTGTGACTGTGATTACAACCGTGGAACAAGCACGTCTTTGTTTTTTTGTTTTTTGAACTGAAACAATGTGATCCGATAAGGACAAAGTGTGCTTTAGAGAATGTACTGTGAAAATGATACTGAAGGTGAGGATGATGCTGGCGGTCTCTAGGTGGGCCTGTTGTTGAACAGAGTGATAGGATGCAGTCTGGCCTTCATCTCCCGTCTGATCTGACACCACGAGCACGGTCCGCAGAAGTAAGAGTACACGCAGTCATTACAGATAGAGTCCTGAGTGAGGAAAAGAGGAAATGTTAAACATGATGAACCTGAATACAAGAAGCATGACTTTTATAACCTGCAGTATACTGTTATAATGCAATTGCATTTGAATTACAGTTTCTAATAAGACATGTAAGGCTTGATTGAAAAAAATGAATAAATGGGTCCTTACCGTGATACCGTACCGCCGGCGTGTGGAAACCCTCATGGAGAGAGTGATGGGGGGAATACACCCGCAGCTGTCCAGGAGAGGGAGGCAGAGACATTCTCCGTGATCTCTGGCTGTGATGCACGCAAAGCAAGGGAAACACCACACAGAGAAACAACCTGCAGAACAACCACTGATCAATTAGTCTTCCTCAGTAAATAGAACATCAGAATGTTTAGAAAGCAACTGCTAAACGGCTTTTTAGAATTTTGATTTTTGAATTCGAATTTTCGGAATTCTCAAGCATCCACACCAGAATATAGACACACACAAACTCACACTCATTGACGTTGTCGCATTCGCAGATGCTGGTGCTCCACTGGTCTGATGCAGCGGCCACCACCAATGGCTTGGGCTGCTGGACCACCATCTTGGAGGCCATGATGGATCTTTTTCAATTTTAAGAACTCTGAAATTCCAAAATAAAACCAGTGTTAAAATTCTAATTCACAATTTTAAACCTTAATTAACAGGTAACTTCAAAAGTCATACACTGTGTAAAAAATGTATGCAGCCTATATATAAAAAATAAAAAAATATATATATATATAATGCAATTTGTTGAAGATTTTGTCTTACCTGGGAGAGAGAGGCAAGTTGAGCAAGTGACTGACATTTGAGAGGAGGATGCTGTCTTTTATTTCGAGGGGGAGGTCGGAGGTCGGGAATGTCTAGACGTAGTTTCACTCTCATACACGTGCACACATACGCACATAGTAAAGGATGCTTATCAAAGAGCATGATGCTTACCCATCAGACCATGATGAGAAAAATGACAAATATGCCAGATCAATAGATTTAGAACAAATTGACAAGAAGAGCCAAATGTAAAGTGACTGTTAACAGTGCTGTGATCTCTGTAGTGTGTAGAAAGAACCTAAAACATGTACAATGAGGTGAAATGTCACAGTATTTGTACAGATGCAGGGATTTATTTGCTGGAATGAAACTCAGAGTACTCCGAAATCATTGCAGCAACACCAGAATTAATAACCAGAACATAATACAATCACAAGGAACATTTTATGGAATCATTCGATTGTTCTTCAAGTAGAGATGATGTAAAGAGATATCATTAACTGACAGTACATCATGTCTAGTGTTTACACTTCTTAGTTTTCTGAAATGTACTTCAAGATTACAGTAAATATTCGTGAACATTTGGATAAAAATCATCTGCTGAACTGCAAATGACTAATATCGTAAACTAATATTCAGGTGTAGAGTTTTGTGTGAAAAGGAAATAAAATTCACTCAATCATGTTCAAATAATGAATTCCATTCTGTATGAACTAAAACATATAGTAAACAACTTTTACTTTTAAAAAACATTTGTATATGTTTAACAAGCCTGTGCCATGTGTGATATTTGAACATACATAAATATAAGGAATATAATTAAAAAGGCAAGGCAAGGCAAGTTTATTTATATAGCACATTTCGCACACAATGGTAATTCAAAGTGCTTTACATCAAAGAAAGTAAAATAATCATGAAGAAAAATTATAACAAAAATAAAACAAGCAATTTTAAAACTTTTAAAATGATTAAAACATTTAAAAACAGTTAGAAAATTATTTTACATAAAACAATTTAATGAAATTAAATAAAAAAAAACAGTGAAAATATAGTGCAATCTGTTCGGACTAAAAACTAAAATAAGTCATAAAACAGTTGAATGCTTTTTATTGAACACTTTATGTTGCCTACAGTAAGGTTGCATTTGTTGCTATTAGTTAACTACAATACTTAATGTGAACTAACACAGGAAAATACTTCGAAAGCATTATTAATCTTAGTTTATGGTGATTTATATACCTTATTAAAACCAAAAGTTGTATCTGTTAATATTATTCAATGGACCTGAGTGAAAATGAACAGCTGGATTTTTATTAACCAATGTTAACAAAAATATAATGAAATAAATACGCTAACAAATGGATTACTTATTTTTAGTTAATATTACTCAGCGCAAAACAGTATTACCACTTTCACTGTTTTAAAATAATAGTAATTACATTTTCTTTACTGCTTTTGACAGCTCCCTGAAATCGCAATTAATTTTAATTATCTTTATGACAGACAATAGAAAAATAAAGAAGATAAAATTAAAGTTAGTATCCTGCAAACTATGTATAAGTAGCATGGAAAAACGTTTAAAGAGTGAGGAAGAAACCTCGAGGGGATTCAAGACGTTTTTGTCACTCACGGACTATTTGATAATAAGATATACTGTTAATTAGATATACTGTAAGATGGGATAATCATTCATTTTATTTTGGGGAATATAATCTATTTTTAGGCAGGTGATTTATGCACACAGTTAATGAAACCAATGAAACATCATCAAAATGAGTGCAGTTCATCAAAATTTTAATTTCAACACATGTACAATGACATAATATATTAACAAATATTTATAAAAGGCAAAACATAACTAAAAGCAAGAGCTCTGAAACAGAATTAAAAAGGACCTCATGATTCAAAATGACAGTTTCACAGTTACAGATCTACATCAATACATTAAAACATCAGTATGGTTCGTTATCCTAAAGAATCATGTATTTTTAGAGAAGAGTTTTCAGTCTTCATCCCCGAGCATCTGAAATCCACATCAGTCCTTGGGTCAGAGCCGAATTTCAGACTTCTCCAACACGCTCAAAGCTAGCTTATTTCTTTTCAGAGCTGATGATTAATTTAGTGAGTGACGATGAAGTTGTTTTATTTTGGTCGGTTGCGGAAGAGTGTGACGGGGTGGTTGCGAGCTATCATCTCACGTCTTATCTGACAGTAGGAGCACGGGCCGCAGCAGAAGGACAGCACACAATCATTACAGATAGAGTCCTGTTAGAGAGAGAGAGACAGAAGAAATCAGTCAGTCACTAAACATAAAACTGACATCGGATACAAGCACACAGTATTTCCTCCTGATTTAAGTGTAACCTTACTGTATATGCCTAAAAAAACCAAACTTCCCACCCCTAAATAAAAATAAGTATTTTGAATTATATATCCATATTTAAAATTATTTATTAAAATGTTTTAATATTTTTTGGTAACATTAATAAATGAATTCTTATTTCATTTTTACTGTAAAAAAAAAAAAAAAAAAAAAAAAAAAATATATATATATATAAATTATAAAAAAAAAAAAAAAAAAATATATATATATATATATATATATATATATATATATATATATATATATATATATATTATTTATTTATTTATTTATTTATTTATTTATTTATTTATTTTTATTTTTTTTGCAATGAAGTCAAAAGTCACTACCTCAATTCCATAGGTGCGCCGGACAGACACTCTCATGGCCATAGTGATGGGTGGGAAGAGGCCAAAACTGTCCAGCAGAGGCAGGCAGAGACACTCTCCGTGATCTCTGGCTGTGATGCAGGCGAAACATGGACAGCACCAGAACGCAAAGCAACCTGCCGAACAAGAAGGGAAAAAATAATTCACCATGTGAAAAAGAGAAGAAACGTACAGATATAATAGATTCAGATGCATGCAATATTACATGAAGACATGCACACACACACACAAAACACTCACAGTCATTGAGGTTGTCACATTCGCACATGCCAGAGGACCATTGGTCAGAACCAGGAGCCAGAACAAGTGGCTTGGGCTGCTGAATAACTATTTTAGTTGCCATGATGACTTGCGCTCTGAAAGAGAACAAACTATTAAGAAAACTGAAACATGCATTTAAAGGTCAGCTCTGTATTTGTTACGTGCATTAATAAAGTTAGTATGCATATGCAGTTCTTACCGTGCAAGAGGAGAGACAGTCGGGTATGACGATGGAGATCAGTACTGAGCCTTTGTGACAATCTGTGAGACTTTATAGAAGCATCAGTGTCCAAACACACGTACACATGTGTGGAGACAAAAGATTAGAATCAAGCCATGTCTCCACAGAGGCAGAGCAGGTTAGTCTGGTGCATGCTTTTCTTTTTATCGATAGATTTTTGGTGATTAACAGTTTTGCTGACGTGAGACATTGTGACTCATCTTAATGAGACTGTGTAGTCTACTGATACTGAGAACTACCTATGAGAAAGAAAAGGAAGAAAACGAGAAAAATGCACCACACTCACCAAGATCCTCTAGAGTCTAGACAAATAGGTTACATGTGAATTGTGTCAAGCATTTCATCACAATAACTGCAACAGTGCTAAGCGTTCTGGACATGCTTTTCTCAAATTAATAGCCTTTACACAAAATATCTAACTTAGAGCATGCAGTGCATTATGGGATGTTCATAAATTTAAATTTTACAGTAATGCATACCTTAAAATAAAACATGTACTACCACTCAAAAGCATTTTTTTTAAATTATTTTAAAATAAATACTTTTTGACTCAGCAAAAATGCATTGAATTGATCAAAATTGACATTTATAAAGGTTTATATTTCAAATAAATGCAGCTATTTATCCAAGAATAAAAAAAAAAAAAGTGTCAAAGTTTCCACAAAACTATTAAGCAGCACATGTCGTTCATTGATAATATTGAGAAATAGCACCAAATCTGCATATTGGAATGATTTCATAAGGGTCACATGACACTGAAGAGATACTAAAAATACAACTGCATCACAGGAATAAATCATAAATCATAAATCAAATAAATGCAGCTTTGGTGAGCATTAGAGACTTTCAAAGACATTATAACATATTTAACCCATCAATAACCCATCATGAAGTACATGCACCTGTAAAGTCATACGGAAAGATCTGTTATGAAAAACATAGGCTATTAAAGTTTACTACATAAACCTTTATTGCAGTTTATTAAACAGTTACATAAAATGCAGGTAAAGACATGTCACTCAGGGTCGGACCACCTCTGTAGTGAGGCGACAAACAGACAAACGTGATAATAAAGCCATTTAGGTGATGAGTTTCATTTACATTAAATTAGGTGGAATTCACACTGTAATTGCATGGATAATTATTATACCATTACTATGACTGAATCACAAAGTGGCTTCCTAAATTGTAGCATTTTCAACGCATTAAATCTTCCAACATATGATAACTAAAACAATTCTTAGAAAGCAACTCATTCATGGTCATTACCCATGAGAACCCACAGAGGGTGTGCTGGAGAGATGTTGATATACGTTTCTTAAAGAAATAGTTTACCCAAAAATGACAATCATGTAATCATGTAGGTCTATTCATGATCCTGAGTTTTGACATTCCACACAGCAGACAGCATTTAGTGAAAATTACATGCTTGAGGGTGTTAGAAATGTTGCTCCCACAACTTCTTTGTACTCTTTCCATAAATGGTAGCAATGCAATTAGTTGATTTAATTAGGAATAACACAAAACATTTAAACCATGATTTTGCCGTGCAATATTTCTGTGATATAAAATAATAGAATATGCATATAAACATTCACACATTGGCACACATTCATAATGCTGAAACACATATTACATACGTTCATTATGCATTTAATACAGGGGTGCCCAAACTCGGTCCTGGAGGGCCGGTGTCCTGCAGAGATAAGCTCTATCCCCAATTAAACACACCTGAACCAGCTAATCAAGCTCACATAGGCATATATGCAGTACAGACCAAAAGTTTGGACACACCTTCTCATTCAAAGAGTTTTCTTTATTTTCATGACTATGAAAATTGTAGATTCACACTGAAGGCATCAAAACTATGAATTAACACATGTGGAATTATATACATAACAAAAAAGTGTGAAACAACTGAAAATATGTCATATTGTAGGTTCTTCAAAGTAGCCAGCTTTTGCTTTGATTACTGCTTTGCACACTCTTGGCATTCTCTTGATGAGCTTCAAGAGGTAGTCACCTCAAATGGTCTTCCAACAGTCTTGAAGGAGTTTTGCCTTCTGTCTGCGGTCCAGCTCACCCCTAAACCATCTAGATTGGGTTCAGGTCCGATGACTGGAGGCCAGGTCATCTGGCGCAGCACCCCATCACTCTCCTTCTTGGTCAAATAGCCCTTGATGCCTTCAGTGTGACTCTACAATTTTCATAGTCATGAAAATAAAGAAAACTCTTTGAATGAGAAGGTGTGTCCAAACTTTTGGTCTGTACTGTATGTATGTATATATATATATATATATATATATATATATATATATATATATATATATATATATATATATATATACATATATATAAACTGCAGGACACCTGCCCTCCAGGGCCGAATTTGGGCACCCATGATAGGATGTCAGACTCCCTCTAGTGGTTGACTATAGCCAGATTCGTGTGTGTGTGTGTGTGTGCGCGTGTGTGTGTGTGTGTGTGTGTGTGTGTGTGTGTGTGCGTGTGTGTGTGTGTGTGTGTGCATTATTTGTTCGTTTGTTTAGATTGGCTGAAGATTTGTTTTTGTCATAATTGACAGTATTCCAAAAAGTCAACTGATAAATTCCTGGTTTGCAAGACTAAACTCAGGAGACAAACCGTGATGTTAACTGGACCTATCGCAAACAAACAGCGCATTATTGGTGGAGTTAATGTGAAGCCCTCTCTCTGCACTGGACATCTTGCTATCATGTTTGACCCATCTCTCACTTCTGTTGTACCGTTCACACCATCTCTCGTGTTAATGACTGCATTCCTCGTCTCTAACCATGCATGTCTCCACTGCATACTGCTGAAAGATGCTGAAACTCCTTACGTGTCTGAACTTCCCTGTTAATAACTCAGAACAATAACATCAGTGCCGTGTTTCAAGCTCGGAAATCAGAATCCATCACACTGCATGTCTGTCAAGATTACCTTGAATAACATCGGATCAGATGGCTCTTGCAGAACTAGCTACTCCATTTGAACTCGAAAATGAATGTAGGCAATGTTTGTAGCACGCCTACCTGTGCATTTCTGGATACTTTTCATTCAGCACACTGCCAAGTCCGAAAAAGTATCTATACTGGCAGAGTTACTATAGTGCTGTCAAACGATTAATCGTATATATATATATATACACACACACACACACACACACATACATATATAATATTTACATGTACTGTATATACATTTATATTCTTATTTTTATATTGTACATAAATATATTTAATATATAAACAACATTTATCCTCTACTTCTGGATTACTGGTAAACTTGTGCCACCTACTGGTGGAACTAAATAATTACACAACTCATTTTTTATCACTTTAATTTTTTTATTTTTTTTATTCGTCTGGCTATTAATCATAATTACACCATTATTTCCCCTGCTGTATATATCCTTTTCCACTATAACTTTTATTCCACTTAGTATTTTTATTTTGTTACCAACCAGTAAAGTACAAAGTTTTATTTATTTATTTACACAACAGCACCACAATCTATCTATCTATCTATCTATCTATCTATCTATCTATCTATCTATCTATCTATCTATCTATCTATGGTGAAGATGAAAAAGTGTTTAAGCATAAAAAATGTCCCCCCCCAAAAATGCAAAAAGTTTTCTGTTTTATTTAACTGCAATTTTTTTTTTTCGTTTTTCTGATAAAAAAATAAATATCATACATTTTCCCCTGATTTACAGAAGACACCCAGTAAAATATCATTCAGTGTAACAATCTTGTCAGGCATATTTACAACAAAAATCTATTTATGACATAATAAAAGACTAATTACTTTCACCCCAAATACTAATGAGTTGTAATTTTACATTTTTAACATTTGCCACTATCCTAGGTTTTGCCCATTTGTCAGTAAGAATTTTTTACTAATTTAAAAGACAGTAAAATTGAGTATGCTCCATTATTCTTTTAGATATTTTAATATGTACGCGTCAGAATAAACATGTTGTTTGAATTTTTGCATAAATATTGTGTTACACTGAATGACAATGTAACATTATTCCAAAAACTTATTTGAAACCAAAAACATAATGAGAGAACATAAGGGTGTTGTTGGGTGGCAGTTGTGTTTATCTAGCTTGACTTGTGACAGGTTCACGGGCGTCCATTTCCCGAGACATCTGACACCACACACAAGGACAACAGCAGAAGGAAATAAAACAGTCCTCCGCGATACTACCCTAGAGATGGACAGAGATTCATTCACAAACATAAGGGAGGAATTTATCTGGCAGAATAGTTGTTTAGATAGTTGTAGTAACAGTGTGGTTTTGTATACCAGACATACAAATTATAGATTTTACTAAACATTCATAGGAGTTCCTTTAGAAAGATGAACATGTGTCCAAACCTCAATGCTGTATCGATGGCGCATGGACACCCTCATCAAACCAAACTGATCGATCAGAGGAAGGCAAAGACACTCGCCATACCTCTTAGCCGTTTTACATGCAAAACAGGGGAAGCAGAAGAATGAGATGAAACCTAGAAATGCAGTCCTTCTGTTAGTGATGCAAAAACATGAGAATGACATCTGAATGCTGATATTCAGAAGAGACTCACAGTCTTTTTTATTTTTTAAGTCCATGCATTCAAAAGGTCCAGTAGTCCAGGAGTTGGAGGCTTTGGGCTGCTGAGATGACATCTTGCTTTTGAGATGCTTCTTTAAGAGATGCTAACGTAAATAATTAAAACATATTTCTGCAATTAATGGTGAATAATCAGTTAACATTATATTTTGTAATCATGGCCTAAATATTGTGAATACACTAAATGCATATTATATTTAATACAATGTATTTTTAAATGCAGAGAAGAACACGTTATTTTTCCCAACCCTCGTTTGTTTAAATAAGCTTGGTTGCATTTCCAGAAACTGTGGTATTGATATTGTATGGCTATTCTTTACTGGAAATGGGTCAGAAAGACAATGTAAAGCTACTCTTTATTCTGTCCCAGTATAAATAAGTCAACATGTATATCAATGGCAAATTCACCAATCCCGAAAACTTACCTGAGTGAGAAGAGAGAGGACAGGCAGACTTGTGTTCAGTGTAAAGGATGAGAATCAGCTGTTAAGATATGCACACACATCTCACTTTAATACTTTCTAAAAGTCACTGATCCGGTAAATTTTTTAGTTATTTATTTTTATTTTTTATGAAGATGGAGAGTTCCACAGAACCCTGATTGACAATCTGGAGAAACTCATGTTTGTCAGTTCACGGGAAAATCAAAAGATCAACATTTTAGAACTCATGCCAGTCAGATTAATTAACAAGTGACATATTTGTGGTGTCTTCGACATGCATCGAAAGACCTGAGCAGATTTTTCTATGGGCTTCAGGTTGTCTAAACACATACTGAACATTTGTCTTTGAAAGACATCAGAACTAGCCCTGCAACCTATCAAACTTACTGAGAACCAGCTGCATGTCTTCAGCAAATACATCAAGAATGACTTTAATTATTGCCATTGAAAAAAAAAAAAAAACAGGATGCGAGTTAATTTGGTGAAGTTTTATTGCAGAATAATAGTGACAAAATACATGAAGCACAAAGGAGTGAGACAGAACCCTGGAAATCCTCCACTTAAATATTTAGAAAAGTTACCGTATGGAAATTAATTTTTGTCTAAAATAAAAATTAGTCCATGTTTTACTCACCCTGAAGGCATCCTATGTTTTTTTTTTTTCAATAGCACATTTAAAAGCAACTCATGTTGGCCAAAGTGCTTTCCAATAAAATAACATAACCAAAACTAAGACAGCAAGAACATAGAAACAACATTGACATAAACAAACAAGACCATCAGATATATGTAAAGTAAGTGCCCTCTTTTAAAATGTCCTAGTGATGTAAGCCTACAACATCTCATTTCCAGAGGAGAGGTGCTGTAATCCAAAAGACACGGTCTCCTTTAGACTTTAAGCGGGATTTAGGGACCTTAAATAAAAACATTTAAGAGGACCTCAATGTCCGTGTCGGAGAATAAAACTGGATCATGTCTGAAATATATTCACGTGCTAGACCATGCAAGGCTTTAAAAAAATTAAGTAAAACCTTAAATTGAACTCTAAAATGCAACGAAGCCAGCGCTGGGGAAACAAACCTTCGATTCAATATAAGACGCTTCAAATCATCAAACGACAGATTTTTCTTAACTGAAAATATCCCACCTTTACCACATAGTTAACTTTTAGTTTGCTTATCAAATGTAAGCTCTGAATCGAAGACTACTCCCAGGTTTCTTACTTGCTTGTGCAGATTTGAGGCAGTAGGACCTAGACCGGTTAACACGTGTGAGGACGGGATACTAGAGCTATTATAAAGAGATGTTCTTTATAAAAGTTAGGACAGCCGCCATGTTGTGAAGGTGCTGTGTGTTTCGTTGTGAAAGCAATACTACTTTGTTTGGTCTTCCAAAAGAGGACACGACAAGAAATCAGTGGTTAAGTTGTATTTACAACACTGTTCCAGAACAGTCAAACCCAAATATTCAGATGTGTGCAGTGCATTTTATGGAGGCTGTTTCCTGATCCTGGGAGAGCAGACCACAATTTGTTTTGTCTCGTCGCGCCAGTATTATGTCAGAGAGAGTAAAGGGTCCCTTGTCTCTCAAAATTTGATTGATGAGGGTCATAAAAGCCATCTGTTCTGGACACCTGTTTGTACACCCCCTCCCCTCCCTGTACACCCCAGTGACCTAAATATGAACTTATGAACCTAAGAAGGAATTTCGGTGAGGGAGGGGAAAATGTGTTGGGAAACTATGTGGTTTTTTTTTAAACTGTGGAAAGGGTTAAATCATGAAAATGGTATAAGGGAAGTTTTTATTAAGGTTTTAAGTACACAGTGCATTTCAAGAAAAAGGTTATAAACACATACGAAATGGAAACGATGTAATGATCGTTTTCGTAGTTGGAAAAGTGTAAAACGTTGTTAAAGTTGTAAGAAATGAAATAAAAAGAAAACTAGGTTACTGGTTATTTATCTAAAACAACTAAACAAGTTCAGATATGTTTCGTGAAGCAACACGTGAAAAAGATGTGAGAGCTTGTAGCATTGCAGTTGAAAAAGGTGTAAAAACGTTGCTAAAGTTGTTACAAATTAAATAAAAAGAAAACTAGGTTACTGGATATTTATGTAAAACGACTAAAGTCAAAAACAATCAGAAAAAGGTTATAAACATAGACGAGACAGAAACAATGTAATGGTCGTTTTTTTCGTGCATGGAAGTGTAAAAACTGTGTTAAAGTTGTTACAAATTAAATAAAAAGAAAACTAGGTTACTGGTTATTTATCTAAAACAACTAAACAAGTCAAAAACTAACAGATACGTTTCCTTAAGCAACACACGAAAAAGATGTGAGAGCTTGTAGTATTACAATTTAAAAAGCTGTTTTGTTACCAGCTAGAAAAGAAAGAAAAGTAGGTTACAGAGTTTTAGCATTTGTACCTTACCTCAAACTAAAAACTAAAAAAAGAAACGAATGTAAAGCGGCGATACAAACCAGAAAAGTTGGCGTTCGTCACGATGTTAGAAAAAGTTAAAACAAAAGAAAAAAGATGTATGCTTTACGCGGATCTAAAATAAAATACATCAGACAAGATACTTGTCAAATCTATGCAGTACTTTACCACTAATTATCATTTTTAAAATCGAGAGTGTTACTGACAGAGAGTTAAACAAAAGAAAAAAGATCTCACAGCAAAGTGTTACGACGTCTCCGGTAACGTTAGATCGACTCAAACAAAAAAAAGAAGCGAATGTAAAGAAACGATACAAACCAGAAAAGTTGGCGTTTGTCACGATGTTAGAAAAAATTAAAACAAAAGAAAAAAGATGGTAGGCATTTACGCTGATCTCAAAGAAAATACATCAGACCTCGTCTTTAAAACACCAGCACAAGATATTTGGCAAAACTATGTCGTACTCTACCACTAACTACAACTTTAAAAATCTAGACTATTACTGACAGAGAGTTAAACGAAAGAAAATAAAAAGATCCCCCAGCAGAATTTGCGAAGCCTCCGGGAAAACGACCTCACAGCACCGCTGACACACTCAGAATGCTTACGTCCGGTCCCCAAGCCCATAGACATATATAGGTAGACGCCCCATCGAACGCTACTGCCTATTGGCACGAACGAGCCGTGGAGCCGCCATCTTGGACCGGTCGCCAGCTCCACTCAGTGTAACTTGTTTGCCAGGTGCAATGAGCTGTTAGCGCATTAAATTAATCATATCTCACTGAATACCTAACTGATTTTGACGCGGGTTTTTTTGCTGCAAAGGTCATTCATGCAGCTATGATACAGGACACATGATTCAGAATATTTTAATATTCATAATAGGCATACAGTGACATATTATATTCTGATATAATATTTAAGTGACCAGACGCCCAAAATCTAAATATGTGAGGTAGGATATTTATAAATCACACACTATAAATATGATAAAGAAGCAGAAACAGATAGTTGCCGTAAAATAAGATATTTTAATTAGTTGAAGAAACAATGTATTATAATTTGTGACATATAGGCCTACACTCTCTCTGATTCTCTCTCTCTCTCTCTCTCTCTCTCTCTCACACACACACACACACTCTTCTCCCTCCCTCTCTCTCTCTATCTCTCACACACACACACTTCTCCCTCCCTCTCCCTCTCTCTCACACACACACACACACACACACTCTTTTCTCTCTCTCTCATACACTCTCACACACACACTAAAACCCCTGAAAGAGGACTGTTTTGCAGAGCTTCTTTCTCTTGCTCCCTTTCTGTAGTTCAAGAGAGGAGAGTTTGACAACATGGTGGAGCCTAATCTTTAGAAACACAGACACAACCAATGACAACATATCAGACTGATGCTTGTCAATGCCAGACTGGGTCTCCTCAATGTGCTCTCCAGGAAGGAACACATCCTCTGTCCCAATCTCTTCCCGCACTGTTGACACCTGAGGAGCTTGTATTGCTGAAGCTTGGCGGATCACCCTCTCTGCAGCTCTCAGCACCTTATAATAATAATACATATTTACTTTACACAGTACTTAAATATACTTTACAGAACAGAAAAAATATGAACAAAGCAACCTTAACCCTCAGATGGTCTTCGGGGTCTTTTTGACCCAAAATGACTTTTGCTCAAATTAAAAAAATTTTTTCCCTTTGTCCAAATGGTATGAAACCTTCTACGGCTCTCAACACTTTCTAGATCTACAAAAAATCTTTTTTTAAATTGGAATGATATCTGTATATAGAGGAATACAACAAAACTGTTCTCTTATCACTTGTCAAATAAAATCATCCAAAATGCAGAACCAACACAAATATAAAGTGGTGACACTGACACCGACAATGTGTACACACACACACACACACACACACACACACACACTTGTGAGGTTATAAAACAACTGCTCTCTTATAATTATTTTAAAAAAAATCATGCAAAATGCAGAACCACCAAAGAGGGAGTGAGAGAGAGATGACAGGATGAGACAAAACAATTTAGCATGCACACACACACACACACACACAAACCTGCTCCAACCCCGTCTGCAGAAGTCATGCAGTTTACCATGCTTACTGCCTGCAACGCATTGTAATGTAACATCATTGAAAAACTGGGATTTTCCAACAGAATCCAACTTGTGAAAAGATATCTTTCAGGTAGTCAAATAGCAAATAGCATATAGTGGAGCTCTATAGCCATCTAGTGGTTAAAGTTATTTTTATTTTTATTTTAAAACTGCATTTTCCAAAAAATGGGTATAAATGTTACATTAAATCATTTTAAATTATCCATGTTATCCCCATGAATGAAAGTTAGAAATCTGTGTCTTTTATAAAGTGAATTTTACATAAAATGCTGTTTTTTTTGTAAAAAGCCTATTTAAATAAATAAATATTTATAGAAATTTAGAAGATATCATAAATCCTCCAAAAACTGCACAAATGTTGAGTTAAAACATTAACAAACAGAGTAAAATTACATTTGTAAAAAAAAAACTATTATCTTGTTACAAAATTAAATGTTATTGTCAAAAAACACAAGTGTGGACAGGACACGAAGACCATCAGAGAGTTAATATACATTACTTCCTGAAATCACGTGCGCAAACACAAATAACAATAGTAGTAATAATAGTAATGTTAAATCTTACTTGTGAAAAGTAATCCCGAGCCGTACTTGCGATGGTCCGCCGATTAGAACAGGAAAATGCTGCACAGTGCTCTGGCATCTTAACTGCTGCTACGCAACGAAACTAGGAGTACGACCGGTTCAAGATGGCGGCCGCAAATCTCGTCGCTCAGCGGCCAATAGGGCGTCTACTTATATGATGTCTATGCCCAAGCCCACTCAAACCACTTCTTCTTCGTTTCGACACAAACCACTTCTTCTTCGTTTCGACACAAAGCTTTAGGTGCATTTACCGCCACCTATAGGGCAGGAGTGTGGAGCGTTGACCTTAATGAAAACTAACTCAAACATAAGAGATAAATAAAAAATACAAAAAATAAAATGAATGATAATAATAAACTTAGTAGTGATTCTTTAAAGCCTGTTTATCAACTCTTTGAGATACTTAATCATTGAAACATTTCTATAGTCACATCTTTATTTAACATTTTCTAAAATGAGATCTGGTTTATTTCTATAATAAGTGCTTGTGTAAGTTGTATTCTTTCGTTGTCATATCTTTTACATTTTATTAAAATAGGTTCAACTGATTCAGGAAGATCACATTTAACACAAAGCCCAGACACATGTTTTTCCTCTTATAAATAATAACTGATTAAGTGCAATGTGTCCAATTCTATGGCGAGATCTTCTTTTCTATCACCAAAATTCTCCTTTCATTTCCAGCTCTTCTTTGAATATTATATTTATTCTCACCACCCCATTTAATTTGCCACATACCTTTTTATGTTTTTTTTATTATTTTTTTTTTATTACCCCTTTTATTTCTAATTTACTCATTGGAGTATTACATTTGATGAATGAAATTTTAATGTTTTTATCTGGACCACTACTTTCATTACCTATATGCGCGGGTATCCATACAAAATACATATTTGTTTTTGCTTGTATTCTGAACAAACTCTGTAAAATGACTGACAAATTGTCTTGTCTATTTGAAGATTCGCCACACTTTAAACTTGAAAGTGCTGAAAATGAGTCTGAACATATCTACTTTAGGTATATTAACGTGTTCACCCCACTGAAGAGCCAAAAATATGTCAATCTGACGGATGATTAAATGTTCTTTTTGCTATTCTATACCTAACCCCTTGGAACATATGTGTCCTGTTTCAGGAGGTTTAGATCCAACTGTGTATATGAGTTACTTTAAAACTAGGTTAGCCTATATGCTCTTTATTTTTCATTTAAACAGTCCTTGTTGTTTTTTTTATTTTAATAATCCCACTCACACTTACTTTAGTAGGCTAAACTAAATACTTTAATATGTCTTTTAATTTGATATATATATATATTACATGGGCATATGTAGTACCAAAAACATAATGAGAGAACATAAGGGTGTTGTTGAGGGCAGTTGTGTTTATCTAGCTTGACTTGTGATAGGTTCACGGGCGTCCATTTCTCGAGACATCTGACACCACACACAAGGACAACAGCAGAAGGAAATAAAACAGTCCTCCGCGATACTACCCTAGAGATGGACAGAGATTCATTCACAAACATAAGGGAGGAATTTATCAGGCAGAATAGTTGTTTAAATAGTTGTAGTAACAGTGTGGTTTTGTATACCAGACATACAAATTATAGATTTGACTAAACATTCATAGGAGTGCCTTCAGAAAGATGAACATGTGTCCAAACCTCAATGCTGTATCGATGGCGCATGGACACCCTCATCAAACCAAACTGATCGATCAGAGGAAGGCAAAGACACTCGCCATACCTCTTAGCCGTTTTACACGCAAAACAGGGGAAGCAGAAGAATGAGATGAAACCTAGAAATGCAGTCCTTCTGTTAGTGATGCAAAAACATGAGAATATCAACTGAATGCAGATATTCAGAAGAGACTCACAGTCTTTTTTATTTTTTAAGTCCATGCATTCAAAAGGTCCAGTAGTCCAGGAGTTGGAGGCTTTGGGCTGCTGAGATGACATCTTGCTTTTAAGATGCTTCTTTAAGAGATGCTAACGTAAATAATTAAAACATATGGTGAATAATCAGTTAACATTATGTTTTGTAATCATGGCCTAAATATTCTGAATACACCCAATGCATATTATATTTAATACAATGTATTTTTAAATGCAGAGAAGAACACGTTATTTTTCCCAACCCTCGTTTGTTTAAATAAGCTTGGTTGCATTTCCAGACACTGTGGTATTGATATTGTATGGCTATTCTTTACTGGAAATGGGTCAGAAAGACAATGTAAAGCTACTCTTTAATCTGTGCCAGTATAAATAAGTCAACATGCATATCAATGGCAAATTCACCAATCCTGAAAACTTACCTGAGTGAGAAGAGAGAGGACAGGCAGACTTGTATTCAGTGTAAAGGATGAGAAGCAGCTGTTAAGATATGCACACACATCTCACTTTAATACTTTCTAAAAGTCACTGATCCGTTTACTTTTTATTTTTTATGAAGATGGAGAGTTCCACAGAACCCTAATTGACATTCTGGAGAAACTCATGTTTGTCAGTTCACGGGAAAATCAAAAGATCAACATTTTAGAACTCATGCCAGTCAGATTAATTAACAAGTGACATATTTGTGGTGTCTTCGACATGCATCGAAAGCCCTGAGCAGATTTTTCTATGGGCTACAGGTTGTCTAAACACATACTGAACATTTGTCTTTGAAAGACATCAGAACTAGCCCTGCAACCTATCAAACTTACTGAGAACCAGCTGCATGTCTTCAGCAAATACATCAAGAAAGACTTTAATTATTGGCATTGAAAAAAAAAAAAAAAACAGGATGCGAGTTAATTTGGTGAAGTTTTATTGCAGAATAATAGTGACAAAATACATGAAGCACAAAGGAGTGAGACAGAACCCTGGAAATCCTCCACTCTAATTTTTTGTAAAGTTACCATTTCATTACACTGTTAAAGAGTTGGATTCCCATGCTAAACATGGACAAAGTTTCAAAAATTAAGTTGTACGTTTGAAGGAGTATTTCTGTTCCAAAAATACTCCTTCCGGTTTGTCACAAGTTTCGGAAAGTTTTTTTTCGAGTATGGCTCTGTGTGACGTTAGATGGAGCGGAATTTCCTTATATGGGTCCTGAGGACACTTCTGCCGGAAGAGCGCGCGCTCCCGTATAGCAGAGCACTGAGAGCACAACAGACTTCACTGATCAGAGCGAGAGCGGCGCGAAAAGTCACAAAAGGAGTGTGTTTTTGGTTGCCAGGGCAAGACAACCCTGCACAGATTACCAAAAGAAAAACAGCATTAAGGGACCAGTGGATGGAGTTTATTTTTACAGAGCATCAACGGAGTTGTGCAAGTGTTTTTGTTTGTTCCCTGCATTTCGAAGATGCTTGTTTTACAAACAAGGCCCAGTTTGACGCTGGATTTGCACATCGTTTATTTCTTAAGGATAATGCAGTCCCAACGAAAAAGGGTCACGATCGTGTGTTGGATCCGCAGGCGGTGAGTAAAACTGCTTCAAATATCTCTGTGTTGTTAACTTAGCTATCGGCGCGTAAGCACATCAAGTAAACAACATGCAATGTTGTCATCAAACTGCACTTTCCACATGTACACCTTAAAAAAAAAAAAAAAAAAAAAAAAAAAAAGATGACATAAAATGGAACTTAGTCATTTTCCAAAACCGCTAAGCAAATATATACAGTTTCAATACATACCACATAGAGACGTCGTTGCTGATGCTGCTCTTGTTAAATTTCAGCCTCTGGATCTGATTCTGGATCATAAATATACGCTGAATCTGACTGTTAGCCATGGTTTGTTTTGGATGGTTTTTCCCTCACGGTAATGTCACAGTTTCTAGCGCTCTCAACACAAAAGCTTACTCGCGCTCGTGATTCTTTAGCTCCGCCCACACGTCACGCCTCCAGCCGGTCGTGTTTTTCTGAAAAAAAAAATGGTACAGACTATCTTTCTCTTATAAATATAATAAAACTAAAGACTTTTTGGAGTTATGAAGGATGCAGTACTACTCTATAGGTACTCAAGATTAACAGGAGATTGAGTGAAAACGAGCATTTCACCCCCCCCCCCGTTTAAACAAACAAGACCATCAGATATACACCAACTATCTCACATCAAATGCCTGAGCAAGTAAGTGCCCTCTTAAAGGTGTTTTAAAATGTTCTAGTGATGTAGGCCTACAACATCTCATTTCCAGTGGTAGGTCATTCCAGAGGGGAGGTGCTGTAATCCAAAAGACACGGTCTCCTTTGGACTTTAAGCGGGATTTAGGGACCTTAAAAACATTTTTGATGACCTCAATGGCTGTGTCGGAGAATAATACTGAAATATATTCATGTGCTAGACCACGAAACCTTGTCGTGAAGATGTGTGTTTCGTTGTGAAAGCAATACTTCTTTGTTTGGTCTTCCAAAAGAGGACACGAAAAGAAATCAGTGGTTAAGTTGTATTTACAACACTGTTCCAGAACAGACAAACCCAAATATTTAGATGTGTGCAGTTCATTTTATGGAGGACTGTTTCCTGATCCTGGAGAGCAGACCACAATTTGTTTTGTCTCGTCGCGCCAGTATTATGTCGATTAGTGCTACCCTGTCAGATTTTGCTACCTCCCTTTAAAACAGGGTTTAAGGGTCATAACATTTCCGTCACATGCTTGAGGTATTTGGCCAATCAAATCACACTGGATAGCTGGCCAATCAGAGCACATCTCGCTTTTCAGACTGAAAATGTGAAAAAAAAAGCATTTATCTGAAATAGAAATCTTTAGTATAACATTATAAATGTCTTTATTTCTTTTATTGATTTATTTAATTGACATTGATTTTAAAGCATCCTTGCTAAATTTCTATATATGAAAATATGCTGGGGAATATACTTTCTATTAAAAAAATTATACTGACTCCAAGCTTTTGGTATAGTAATGTTACAAAAGCTTTTTACTTCAGATAAATGCTGATCTTTAGATCTTTCAGTTCATCAAAGAATATATGTACTCAACTGATTTAAATATTGATAATAATAATAACAACAACAAATATGTTTCTTGAACAGCAAATTTGCATAGTAGAATGATTACTGAAGGATCATGAGATACATTTCAAATCTGTCAAACAAAAACACCCGCCCATGCCATTATAAAGCTTAGTGTGATGTGGTTATTCAAAAATAAATCTGATAGTGGAATTCAAATTTAAAATAAGGCGGGAAATTTGGATACAGGTCTGGTACAGCTATACAAAGATTTCTTAATGTATACAAAATGCAGACAGACCAGAAAACTTCTAAATGTTTTTATTAAATGGAACAAATACAATGGTGCAGATTTAATGTCACTGATGGTCTCTAATTGAGGGTCCTCTTAGGTGAAACACTTTGTTATTAGAGCAGTATACTGTGGAAGAGCAAGGAAGATGTAGGTCACCCAGTTGCCTTTATTTTCCTCGAGTGTGGACAAGAGTGATGTTGTTGTCACGGACATTCATTTCTCTGGACATCTGACACCAGACGCAGATGCCACAGAAGGTGGAATAAGCACAATCATTACAGATAGTACCCTAGAGAGATAGACATACGCCATAAGTACTCTCTCCACATTTATATATGAGATATTACTTGGTTAGAACAGTTCGTATTTGTCCAAACCTGGATTCCATAGCGATTGCGCACTGATACTCTCATGGCCATTGTTATTGGTGGAATGCATCCAAATCCGTCGAGCAGAGGCAGACACAGACACTCGCCATGCTTACGAGCCGTCGAACAGGCAAAACAGGGGAAGCACCAAAACGCAAAGCAACCTACAAACCATAACATACTATTAGTGATGAGAACCAATCAGTGTGGTAAAGAGTTATACGAAACACTGACATTTCACATGTGCTTATCTATTTTAAGAAACATATTTACATATTATGTATGCTAGATTTGTATATGTTTATATATGTAGCACCATATAGTCCCGTAAGGCACATTTCGTTCCTTTGCATATGACAACATTATAACAGGACTCTATTCTTTGAATTGATCAACCACTCATCAGCACACACAACATTCAGTGATGCCACTATCATGTCTCTCCTATCTCTTCTTTCAGGTGCTTCAAACTAATGTAAATGGCGCCACCTGCTGTCAGTGATCAATCCCAGTGTTAATGGCTTCAGAGGACTTCAGTATTTATTGAATTGTTCATCTGGCCAGGCACATTGTTTTGTATATTTTCATGGACTTTTTTTTTGGACCACTGGATCTGTCATATTATTGTGTATGTTGAGTATAGAGTCCCCAAAACCTTCATCCTTTCCGTCCCCCTCTCTGGTGAAACTTTCAAGAACCAGCTGAAGACACACTTTCACAAAGACTCAACCATACACCAAACTTAAACCAATGCACACACACACACATACACACACACACACACATACGTTTGTTTTTGTGAAAAGGCGTAATGGTTTTTATGCTGTACAAACTGTATATTCTATGGCCCTACACTAACCCTAACCCTCACAGGAAACTTTGTGCATTTTTACTTTCTCAAAAAAACTCATTCTGTATGATTTATAAGTGTTTTAAAAAATGGGGACATGGGTTATGTCCTCATAAGTCACCCTCTCCTTGTAATACCTGTGTCATACCCATGCCATTATACAGAGTTGTGTCCTGATATGTCACAAAAACAACAGCACACACACACACACACACTTCTTTGGCTCTGTCTGTTTGTACCACATATGTTAAATGCCTGTATCAAGTATATGGTTCAATTCCATCTTGAAGAGCTAAGCTAAGCAGAAACTAACAAATAATTTATATTCAAAGCAATGCTTAATGTCTCTTTATGACTTTACTCAGCAAGAAGCTGTTTAGTAAGAAGGATGATATATCATTGACTACACACATAATTGCTTTCGTAGTAATGATTCTGGCACTCCTCGGGTAGCCTTTATACACACATTCTTGGGATGTACAATCATGCACAGCTTTTTAACAATATTGTTGTGTAGTTGCACAGTGACATTCTTTATGGAAATACACCACCGAAAGACACACCAAAATAAACAGGAGAGAAAGAGAGAGAGAGAGAGAGAGGGAGAGAGAGAGAGAGAGAGAGCGAGAGAGAGAGAGAGAGGGAGAGAGCGAGAGAGAGAGAGAGAGAGAGAGAGAGAGAGAGAGAGGCTCACACTCTGGTACATCCTGACAGCAGTCACAGATTTCAGAGCTCCACTGGCTGGAGTGGTGTGACATGACGAAGGGCCTGGGCTGTTGAGAAGTCATCCTGTTTATTACACAATCCTTCAACAGACACAAGAACACACAGGTACAGAACGATTACTGTTAGCTGTCCACATATCAGAGGTTGAAAAGACTCTTAAATCAAATCTAAGTCATTATTCATAGTTGAATCATTTTCAATATACATGAGAATAAACCACAAATCATGCAACAGTGTTCAGGGATCAACGATAAAAATTCATTTATCCTACAGCTCAGCAAGACCAGCAGTTGAGCTTCATTCCCTGTCCATTTTTTTCATTACCATCAACATAAAAAAGCTCTGGAAATCACAGTTATTCCTGAAATGTTGACTAAAACACAGCTAGACATTTAAATCGCTTCATAATGGCAATAGTGTGCAATATAACACACTTAACGAAATAATTATGTATTAAAAACCTGATCAACAAATGTAAGATGTCAAGATGTAGAAGTCAAGAAAACCTTGACCATCAGGCTATTGTTATTGTTGAGCACTTTTAATATTACTTTTTTTAAAGACCTCATATTTTTTCTTTTCTAAAGCTGCACTGAAAACAGTTTGTGTAGAAGCAGTTTTCACTCAGCTACTAGATTTCTGTGAAACTGAGTATTTTTTATTTTTAAATATACAACAACAACAACAAAAATAATTTCTTAAAGTGCTCTTCTTTTGTTTAAAAACGAATGCAAAAACTGCTCTTACCCGAGCGTGAGACGGCGAGGATGGATTCGTTCATTCACACTCAGACACACAAAGGATGGAGATCAGTTGTTAAAACAGTCCCATAAAAAGTCTCAAGTAGGTGTGCATCTAAATTAAAGTAGTTCCTCGAAGTCACTGGTCAGGTTAGTGATGTGTCACTTCTGATAACGCCCATTACCCTTCACCTGAAAATCATTCATCAAGTGCTTTTAACATCATGTGCAGTTTCACCAGAGAATAAAACTCTTGTTTGTCTATGAACTTGTGTATGACTAACTATCTATTGTTTGCTGGTGGCATTAATGTGTATAAAAGGCAGAAATATAAAGGTTAAAATGACATTGCTTTTATAATGTGTAAAGAGATTGGCTTAAGGGAAGGAGAGAGCTTTTTTTGCATCATTATATAACACTGAACTGGACAGACCAGTTATTTACACTTGCAACAGCCAGATGAAGTGTGATGAAAGATATCAATTTCAGTTAAGACCAGCAATCTGTCTTTAATATGCTGAACACTGCTGGATGATCCAGATAACACGATCTGTCAGTGTCTGGTAAGTGGCAGATTTTGACAGTTTACAGTAGAACTGCTTAACAATTTCATGTGTGGTTTTACCTTTAATACATATTCAGTCTTTCCTATCCCCATGTTGCTTATTAATTTAAAAGTAAGTGCAATATGGTCTTAAGAATATAATATTCACTGACACGTCAGCAAAAAAGAAGAAGATAAAGGTAAAAGAAATATAAGTAAATAAAATAATACAAATATCAACAACATGGAGAACTTTAGAAGAAAACAGAAACAATAGAGATGATGTTAATGATTTAAAGTATTAATGATTGTTGAGTTAGAAAACAAGCACTCTTAAAACACTAGAAAAAGCTATTAATTTGTCCACGAATGATGTCCATCTGTGGAGTGTATGTACAGTATTTATATTTTTTTTTACAGGAGACAGTTTTGACATAATAATTCATGTAAAAGAATTGTATTTATTTTTAGTTTGGATTATTATTACTTCATGCAATAATTCAGTTGTGTTTAGTTTGCTTATATCAATAAATCTTTCTTATACTATAATAAAATGCGTAAAATTAGAAAAAAAGCTATGTGTAATCATATGAGAGCAATGCGCAGTTATGAGTCAGTTATGTTTACGGTAATTGTTTTTAATTGAACTGAGCTTGTCAGACTTGTTATAATAGTACAAGCTAAGCTCCTCTTTCAATAGCTAGTCCTCTACAGGTCATCCACCCATACCAATCCTGCATCACGTCTGCCAGCTTGTTCCTGAAATAACAGTATTCAAGTTTCAAACACATATTTATGAATTGATGTATAGCTCAGATTTTAATAGGTGGAGTGATTTTGTAATTATCCATAACTGAGCAACAACAGCCGTAAAAACAGTCACCCTGGGAATAAGACAGAGTTGAAATGATGGAAAGATGCCGAGTCATATTAACATCCTGAAAGCTAATACTGTTTTGGCATAAATCTCTTGCAGACTTGAATGAATGACCGCAGTCCCAACTCTTGTTTTGGATGTTTTTGTGAAACATTACCTCATAAATCACAAAAAAAAAAAAAAAAAGTAATCCATCTCCATCTAGTGGTATAATTCAATAAGCACGTTAAAAGCATTTCACTTTTCTCATCTTTTTTTCCCATCTTTGTTTCTTCTTACAGGGGTAATTCATCCAAACAAAGAAAAAAGGAAGAAAAAGAAAAGAAAAGAAAATTCTGTCTGATATTTTTGAGAATGTTGGTAACTAAAAATAAAAAAATAAAATCAATCAATCAATAAAACTACAAATAATTTAGACACATTTCTGAAAATATCTTTTTTCTTATGCTTCACGGAAGAAAGAATGTCATAAAAGTTTGCATCAGCATGAGAGTAAATAATCACAGAATATTTATTTTTAGTGAAGTATACATTTAATCTTTACTTCTAAAGCACAAAAGATGCTAACATATGGTCTTTGGAGGTCCTAAGAGGAACAGTTCACCCAAAAATAAGGCCATGCACGATATAGTTTCTTCATTGGAATAGATTTGGAAAAATGTTGCATTACATCACTTCTTCACCAGTGGATCATCTGCAGTGAATGGGTGCCGTCAGAATGAAAGGCTAAACAGTTGCTACAAACATCAGAATAATCAAAAGCTGCATGTTTGTATTAAACTAATCCATGATAAAGATGTTTTTAATGTTAAACTGTACAATACAAGTCCTCTATGTGTATTATTGCTGTCTTCAGTGAAAAAAGTAATCTTATCTGAATCAGAAGAGAAATATGCACAGATTCAACATCTTTATAAAATGGTCCAAATCCGTTCTACACAAGTATGTCAGTGTATTTTAATGTAAGAGGGCAAAAGGAATTGGTTATTTTCACTGGAGGAAGTGTTATTATGGATTAAGGATTATAAACTCACTGCTTTCCCCTTCACAATACATTAATTGATGGACTGGGGTCATGTGGATTTTAGTTTT
Source organism: Carassius auratus (assembly GCF_003368295.1). NCBI lineage: Eukaryota > Metazoa > Chordata > Actinopteri > Cypriniformes > Cyprinidae > Carassius > Carassius auratus. The sequence continues at coordinate 69,529 of NW_020525574.1, read as the reverse complement.
GGACTAACTATTCCTTTACTAGGCCTGTCTTCAGTTTGTATGATCACCAGATTATTTCAATACTAAATCCAATATAATAACAAAAATAAATGCATTCAGTTTGCCATTAAATAACAGTAAAGAAAGAAATCAGAGCACAACTGTATGATTCTGATCTGATATCACCGAGCTGTTTCTTTCTACCAAAAGATTGTTTTCTCATGTCACATGTAGTAATGTAGAATATCTAGTCACGGCGCACTGGTTTGTGTTGTGGGTGTTTGCTTTCAGACGAACTTTCAGTTAGTTTGGTGTTGAGAACAGATGCTTATCACAACCAGTTCACTTGGTTTTGGAAGATGGTCATATGGGTGGAATGTAAGTGTATGTGTGGGCACTGGGTCATGTTCGTGGATGTTTGTGTGCGCATGCGTGGGTGCCTTCTTGTGTAAGAATATTCATGTTTGCATAACTGTTGTAAATCCCTTCCAAAAAGAAATGTGGTGCAATAAAAGTACTATAATAATAACATGGATTATTATATAACGATTGTTTCTTGTCACACTATTTGAACATGTGGTTGCAGATTAACGTCATTACACGAGTGATTTAATTTCATCTCAATGCCGTAACGTTCTCTTACAGTTGCATGCATGGCCAGTGACGCTGGCGTTCCACATCTGACACAGGGCAGACAACAAAGGCAGACAGGGGCATACCCTGTTCCTCTTAAAAACAAATAAAGGCAGACGTCAAAAACCAAGGGAACCTGGAACACACAGATGTGGCTTCGAACACAAACAAATTATGCATGTATATGTTTACATTAATCCTTCACATTGCAGTTAATGTGAGACGTTGATGTTTTGCATGGGCATTATTGCAGTGAATAGACACTGACGATCATCCATATCCCCCAGCATTCACCAAGTCCAGTGCTCCACTGTTCTGCTGAGCAGGGTTAGGACTGTACCACTCTCAGCTACGGGGGGATGCTGACTCTCTCCAGTACTATATTACTAACATTTATTGCATTCTGTTGTTTAACATCCTTCAACTGAACATTACCCTCCTTCAAACTTTGAAAACTCTAAACAATATTACATTTGCACTTGTGGATTCCTTTTCTTCAATGCATTTACAGATCCTACATTAACATGATGCAGCGGCATCTGGAAAGTTTAATTATTTCACAAAATGTAAAACCATTCAGCTTCATGCATACATCCTGTAAAGGTTCATGCACTAATAAAAATGACACCCAAAATGTATGAAAAGAACATTTTTATGTATAATTGTATAAATAAAAACTAATAATTGTCAGATAACCGTTCACTGCAGTCCTAATCTGTTTGGAGGATTTCATTTTATTCCAGCACGCTCTGAAGTTCGTGGGTTCCCAAGAGTTTGACTAGAAGTTGTTGACTAGTAAACAAAATTGTGCATGCTCATGAATATAATTGGCAACCTCTCAAAGAACCTCAACAAACAGAACTAACAAATATTACTACAAGTGTGATTGCATCATATAATAATTGCTCTTAATAGTGTTCAACGTCTGGTTGACTATGCCTTGTATTAATTTTTGTGTTATATGCACAAAAACTGACAGTCACAACTGATAAGCTACAACTAAATATTGTAGAAACGTAATTTTGTGTAAAGTTGCTGTGTAATAATTTTTATCGTAAAAAGCGCTAATATAAATAAACTTGAATTGAATTGAATATAATTCATTGTTCATCATTGTGTTTTAGGAGACCAAGATACAAATGCACAGACAATAATATGAGAACTGAATAAAGTTTGATAGTCAGATGTGTAACTGATTGATTTTCATTATAATCCAAGATAGAAATGATAATAAAAATGTATAAATAATAATAGTTCTGCTGGCATTTCATTGTAAAAGACACTTTTGAAAAAAAATTAATGTAAACTATAGACAAGCAAAAGACTGAAGCATTGAGTGAACAATAAAAAAACCATTTCATCTCATTTCATTGAAAGGAAATTACAGGAAATCTTTATTGTCATGAAAACTGATACCATATTATCAGATTTGCGATGCTAAGGGGGTTTAAATGATGAGCAACAGATCCAAGCCTCACGTGGGAGATCTTTTGAAAGATCTCAGACCTCGAGAGATTTGCTTTACAGATGAAGAAGTAAAAATGTCCTTTTGGGTCCAAACATAGCAGTCAAACCTGAGAAGGGCAAGTGGCTTGTTGGAACATGCATAATTCTTCAAATAAAGTCTAAATCTGGCCAAAGATACATAAAACAAAGATGACCAGTGGAGATACAGAACACAGTATCTCTTCATGTCATCATAAACACACGGTGATGGCAGAAAAACATCCCTCATTACAGTTTATGCTTTACATACTTTTATTCTTTTGCTGTAAGATACAATCAGAGCATTATCGTGATTATATTACAGTAAATTCATCATGCACGTTGGCTATCGATATGAGATAAATCAGGTTGAAGCTTTATTTAAAGCAGCACAGTTCCCACTTTATCCATTTTTATACTCTGAACTGTTCATTAATGGCACAAACATATTTATGAGTCTCAACATGTTCACGGTGTATAACATGTTTTACCTGAACGAGACAGGACTTCTTGCTTGTTTAACTCAAATCAAACAACAACACACAAGAAAACATAATGACAGACAAACACAGTTTACGTTTTACATACTTTTATCGTGTTGCTTTAAGATGCAAGCAAAATATCACATTTATAACAGTTGAAATCAGAGCATTTTCAGGATTACGTTAAAGTAAACTGATCCTAGACTTTAAAGATTGAGTCTGGTAGATATGTGATTATCATACTGGAGCTCTATATAAAGCAGCACAAATCCTTTAAATTACAAAGGAATAGAAATAGATTTAAATTTTGAGCTGCAAATCTGTTCAAACTGTTCCTTGTTGCCTTCGTTATAATCTGTGTAAAAAAGACAATAGATTTATTATAATAATTAATGAAAACAATTCTTCTATAACTGTTGTTATAACATGTTATAATTCAAAATCATTTTACTTACATGTTTCAGGGTTACCGCAAATACACTTAACAATTTTATTGTAGTCTTTCACTCTGTGGTTTCTACAATGTAGCCCCTTCCAAGGATGAACTAAAGAGAGAGATTTATTACATTAGATCAAACTAAATAATTGTGTGATCCATATTAATACTACACAATGTTTTGGAAAAAATAAATTGTCCTTACTTTTGCAGCCACAAACAGCATCTTTTCTCCTTTGTGAACAGACTGTGTGGAGACATAGGTGACATTAGTCTCACATTCAAAGGATAAACATTAATGCTGAAACATTCCCTAATGGTTATTAATATTAATGTGCAATTAATATTAATGTGCAAACCACAGAATAAATGGTGTACAGGTATACTGTCACAGTAATTACCTGAGTTGTTGCACAGAATTGTGGTCAGAATCAGCAGGGCAAACAGCAGACAGATTGGTTTGGACATCTTCACGCTGGCGCTGCTGTGGCTTATTGAAAAGGTTTGGTTTCTGCCCTCCTTTTATCCCCTTGTGTAATGATGATCTCCCCTTCCAATCGCTCTTCACCCCCTTTTATACCCAGAACTATTCATGAGGGTTTAAGTTTAACAGCATAAATGAGTCTCAACATGTTCACAGTGCATACCACAATCTTATCTGAATGAGAAAACAGATATTGCTTATTTACCCCGATCTAAACAACAACACTCAAGAGAAAACACGTTAAATCTGATAAAGCTGATCTTGTCAGATCGCAATGTGTGGGACCGAATAACTGCTAAATATTGAGGGGATGTCAGATTCAGAGCATCTGTTATGAATCATTATGAAAGAATACACTATGGTTTATTTGGTCTATACGGCATACATTAACACCACCCAAGGTCTGAAATTCATTTTTTGGTCACACCTATTCTATCACACATTTGTCCATAAATATTTCTCATTGGTCATGAAACTTCAACTGAAACATTGCACCAACCTATACATATTATTAGTGTGACTATACATCCTCTTTTTCCAAGACAGGTCCTGTCCATGCATAAAATGTCTAAGTTTTGGCTCTTTTCTCCTATTGTCATGCTCTCTAGTCTTCATTTAACATATGTATGCATATTTGCATGAGCAGTATAATACCTGTATGCTATTAATCCACCTACTCCTGGCAAGGAGATGTCCAGGAAAGAAGAGGATGCATGGTCAACCTACTATTGCTCATAATTTTAGTGTTTCTCTCTTGTATATGTGCAGCAAACCAGATTTTAGTTGTACTTGCAGCACCATTTGTTACTCCACCTGACAAAACCATACAAATTCCTCAAGATTTTAATTGCTCTCACCTGAGAGTTAAAAATAAATAAATATATAAAAAATAAAATAAAATAAAATAAGAAGAACTTTGGTGAGGGATCAGCTTATACGTGTTTCTGACTAAACAAACCACATATTGTGTGCGGTATCAGATATTTCGTAAAACAGTAATGTGATACTCGACGAGACAGAGAACAAAGAGAGCACTGGATTAACTAAATATTTAAGTACAATGAACTGAAACCAAACCTGCTATGGTTTGCCAGTTATGAAGAAAGTCTTTAAACACCTGAATGCACTGCTTCTTAACATTATTTTCCCAAACATCAAACACTACCAGGGGCTGTAAAAATGTGAACCATAAAGACAATGATAAATAAATAAATAAAATAAAGGAACAACAACAAAACGCTGCATTCCCATGTATTTTTTTTTTTTATTATTTTTATTTTTTTGGTGAGTTGAGACATTGTTCCTTTGTTATTAATACTAGAACGTCACTTTAGAACTAGATGCCTCAGACTGTTTCTGTGAAGCTGAATATATACAATAAGGCAACATGACTGTGTGATATTTCTTTTCTTAATAGTTCAATGAAAAACGTTTTTTTCCAGGGGGGCTGCCAGGAATTTTGGGCCCCATGACAAAAAAATCTAATTGGGCCCCCTCTGCTAGCACAATATTTACTGCTGGTGATTTGTAAATGAAAGTCTGCATACAGTATGCAGTTCACTATTTGATGCAAGATTAAAAGCCACCATAAAAATGTCCTTAAAGCAACACTATGTAAAAATTTTTACCTTAAAATAATGTTTCCGAAATCGTTTCAGTGGTTCATCAAGTTGTAACAAAAAACACTTGCACTTATGCCTCCCTGGAATTATGCCAAGTCATTGGTAGCTAATTTAGATGTAGTTTTCAAATTAAAATAATCATTAATTCTCTCTTTAGACCAAATCAATTAAGCTTATGAGAAAGTTGAATCAAGGAATACATTTTGGAAAATCTTGAATAAATGATGACAATTTTCAATTTTGGGTGAACTATCCATTTAACAGAATTGAAAAAGGGGCAACTTTTTATATATTAAAGAAGCACAATAAAACAAATACAATAGAGATACAAATTAAACTCATTTTTCAGATACTGTAGGTTTTACTTAACATGTATACATTTATTTAACGTCTTTTGTTGGTTAACATTAATGACAGATAGGTATTTCACACACTGTGTGACTTATATTTTAGATACAATGCTGCAATCTGTTTATGCAATATTTCTAATAGCAGCAAAGTGGTGTTTCATTTTTTCTTTTACAATTCAGTGAATAATTCAATGACTCTGTCACAAAGGAACCTGCTTTTGAACGAATCAGTTAAATGATTCAACTCTAGTCAGTCTTTGGCTGTATTGAAATAGCACACTTCCCTATCATATCGTATGAGAAAATCAGAATGTGACCAACGAAGAATGTCTACACTGTAAAAAATTTCCTGTAGAAATTACAGTAACTTACTGGCAGCAGTTTGCCAGTAACTTACTGTAAATTAAACTTACAGTAAAAATACTGTATTCGTATTTACAGTACCATTTAACTTGCTGTAAATGTATTTGCAGTAATACATTTTTTACTGTAAAACACAATTATGTTTTTTTCTCCTTTTTATATATTTTAATACAATAAAATATTACTTTACACTGTGAAATTAACTGTAATTTGTTCACTTTTATTATGTCTTGTAGAACTGTACAAATTATTGTATTTCAACAGGTCTCATGTCTCAGTAGTAAAAACTATAAAAAGAAACAAAAGACTGTTTAACTTCTTTTATTGGTTTTATAGTTAAATGGTAATACTTGAAATAACATGTTAATATTCTTGCAGATAGTACTTTCAGTTTTCCAAAAACTTGAATACATTTCATTTATACATAAAAGTTTCATATTAAGAGCATTTTAAAACAACAGACATGAACAGATTCAGTCATAAGAACAATCTTAAAAATTTACAAATTCAGAAAACTCCTGTGTAGAATGTATTTGCTCTTAGTAGCTTAATAGTTTTGCCAGCTGAAATCCATAAACTCCTTAAAGGGATAGTTCACCCAAAAATCAGAATTAGGTCATTAATAACTCACCCTCATGTCGTTCTAAATCCGTGAGACCTCCGTTTTTCTTCAGAACACAGTTAAAGATAGTGATTTAGATTTAGATTTAGATTTAGATTTAGTCCGAGAGCTCTCAGTCCCTACATTGAAGTTGTGTGTACGGTCTACTGTCCATATCCAAGAAAGGTAAGAAAAACATCATCAAAGCAGTCCATGTGACATCAGAGGGTCGGTTAGAATTTTTTGAAGCGTCGAAAATACATTTTGGTCCAAAAATAGCAAAAACTACGACTTTATTCAGCATTGTCTTCTCTTCCGTGTCTGTGTGAGAGAGAGTTCAAATCAAAGCAGCTGATATCCGGTTCACTTTTTGAACCAGTTCACCAAATCAGACTGAATCGTTTTATACTGTTCACGTCTCCAATACGCATTAATTCACAAATTACTTAAGCTGTTAACTTTTTTAATGTGGCTGACTCGAGAACGAGTCAGTCTTTTGTTCGTTATCTGGCTCAGCTCGGTGTTCATCTTCAGTTCTCTCTTCACAACAGTTCAGTCAATGTACTGTTTGAGTAAATGAATTACTCCAAGATATTGGTTTGTTTGAACTCAGAAGAAGTGTCAGCCACATTAAAAAAGTTAACAGCTTAAGTAATTTGTGGATTAATGCGTATTGCAGATGCGAACCGTTTAAAACTATTCAGTTCGATTTGGTGAACTGGTTCAAAAAGATCCGGTTACATCGAGTGATTCGTTCACGAACCGGATATCACAAACTGCTTTGTTTTGAACTCTCTCACAACAGACACGAAAGAGAAGACAATGCTGAATAAAGTCATAGTTTTTGGACCAAAATGTAATTTCGATGCTTCAAAAAATTCTAACTGACCCTCTGATGTCACATGGACTACTTTGATGATGTTTTTCTTACCTTTCTGGACATGGACAGTATACCGTACACACAGCTTCAATGGAGGGACTGAGGAGATAAATGGAGGTCTCACGGGTTTGGAACGACATGAGGGTGAGTTATTAATGGGTGAACTAATTTTTTGGGTGAACTATCCCTTTAATGAAGGAGGATACATGAGGGTTCAGACCAGAGTTCTTCCTTTGCACCATCTTCCCACTTATTTTGATGACCTGGAACTTTGAGGAGCACTTGCTGTTGTCAGGGTTAACATTCAACCTTTACATAACAGAAAAAAAAAGTTAGATAATTTGATGTGAACAATGTCTAACAAAACAACCAAATACTCACAACACAACCAAATACAGAAATGCACTGCAAATGGCACAGCACACAAAGGAAATATTTCCAGGGGACCCAATATGTGACGAACCCGGATGGAGCATGTTTAGTACTCAACATCTACTTTTGTTTTCTAGCAAAAAATACAGAGATTACATGTTTATGACATACAACTTTATATACAATATACAAAATGTAAAAAGAACATGAGGGTAAGCTATTAATTTATACATTAGTAACATTGCAAAAAAAATGGTAATGTTATGTTTAAATAAGTTTCATAGGTGAGAAATGTAAGGTAATGTAGGGTCCAAAGATGAAACAGCTAATTTTAAAGTTGAGACACACACAGATAAATATACATATTACGAAAACTTTTTTGTATAAAATGTATTTATTTGCAACAGTTATGTTAACAGCAATAATAAGACATTTATGTCCTAAGAACATCTATTAAGCTGATAGACACCTTGCTGCGTTGTCACGAGAACATCCCAGGTTAAAATAATGAGGAAATTACGTTGGCTAAATCCGAAATCGCCCCCTTAACACTCGTGCACTCATTTCTACATTAGTCCACTAATACAGTTCACTTGAAGCTGTGAATGAAAACGAGTGAGTGAATTCGGACAGCCGTTGATCGCGCATTGGATGTACACAGTCGGGTTAACGTTAGTCACTTAATGGGGTCCCCTGTGCCATTTGCGGTGCATTTTCGCGAACGAGATTATAATGTTATTCTCCCGATGCTGATGTACAGAACAAATGTTACATTTGAAGTAGACATATTTTTCTCTTGGTTGTTTAGTTTCCTTAACTTTAGATTTCGGTGTTTGCGGTAACGTTAAATGTGAGACTGAGGGGCGGAGAGGCTTTGGAAAGTGTATGGGCATTCAGGAACTGCACACGAAAACCTTAAGTTCGCCGTGTTTTTATGCCCTTTGTCATGATTAATAAAGGCGTATAATGTCTCCACAGAGACGCCAGTGTTTGCACACGACACGAACATTGCGGGTTTTACTCTAGCACTACAAGCATGACGTGCATTTATATGGTGTAATCAGTTAACAGCAAGCGATAATAGCAGGAAAAAATCAGACTGACTTTAAGATAATCCACGAAAGCTTTGTTGTTCGGCTAACAGTTCACATGAACACTCACCAGCTCCTGGAGTGGTCAAACCCAAGGCAGAGACCCGTTAATGTCCATATTTTGACGGTGAAACGTTCAGAAAAGGGAAAGAAAGGAAAGAAATATGAATGTTTGCACAGTGTCACCACAACTCTCTCTAGCTCTCTTCACAGCATAAATGTGAGGTGACTGCGCGCCATTCAGTGGCAGCGGTTTTTTTTTTTATATTTTTTTTTAGTTAAACCAAAGATATAATATATTTAAAGTAAAAGAAGTAATATTTGTACACACCTTTGCATCTGACTGGTTCTTTTCGCATCTGTGTGTCTTGTTTTCTTCTTTCTCCAAGCAGGAAATAAAACTTGATCTGTGATTGGTCAGGTTTCGCGCTCATTTTTTCTTTACTGTATTTAGATTTACAGTAAATTAAAAATACTGTAATTTAGTGTCGCCAAGAGGGTATTCCCCAAAATGTAACTTTAAAATACAGTAATATGCTGTATAACTGTCCTACAGTAAAATACAGTTCATTTTACAGTTAAGTACTGTTAAATTTACAGACATTTCTAACAGTGTAGATGCACAGTATAATAAAACGAGTAGGAAAAAGTACCTGGAAGTAACCTATTACTTCCAGTGAGATTCTGATGTATGCATTTGATGGAAACTTTACTATCCCATTATGCCAGAGAGAGGCTTTATGAATGGCAGTGATGCAACACAACAGTCCACACTTTTGCTATGTATATGTAACCCCTCTCACCCGGGTCCTCTCTGACACTCCTCGCACTCGCTCCGAGCGGGTCTCGAACCCGGGTCTTCCGGCATGGGAGGCGGACGCACTAACAAGGAGGCTAAATGGCTACAGCCACTAGCATCTGTCGCTAGTGCGTCTCTTGAGATCGGTGAGTGAGGTTTACCTGCACAGCACTACTCGCTGGCCTCCGTTACATATAGATGCTTTGACTTTCGGCTACAAGTCTGCTACAGACTTTGCCATGCATAGCGGCTGCAAAGGAGGACCACGGGCACCCTCTTGAAAGCTATGGACCCTACGATCTCACTCTGATCAGTGAATGCCTGTACTCTCTCAGTGCTCTGCTATATGGGAGCGCGCGCTCTTCCGGCAGAAGTGTCCTTATAAGGAAATTCCGCTCCATCTAACGTCACACAGAGCCATACTCGAAAAAAACTTTCCGAAACTTGTGACAAACTGGAAGGAGTATTTTTGTTCCAACGTTGTTCAAACGTACAACTTAATTTTTGAAACTTTGTCCATGTTTAGCATGGGAATCCAACTCTTTAACAGTGTAAAAAACTCAGTATGCATGAAATAGCATTTCACCACCCAGCAATTCGGTTTGGAACAACTCTTCAATATGGTGGCCATGGTTGTCTTCACTCTGAAGTGTCCTTCGAAGGGTGATATATGCTGTTTGGAATGCACCGCATAAGTGCACATGAAATGCGGCATTTGGGATAGGGTCAAAGAACATCCTTTGCAGTAGTTAGGTAATTACTCAAAACAGTAACTAAAGAGTAGGCCTATGTGATTTGGGACACAGTCATTTTTTGCGTTGATAAGTGAATCAATGTTTGAACAAATTGGTTGAATATAGCTAAAATTAAGCAACAAACTCTGTCCCATATTCTCACTCGCCACATAGCCTACTAGCCAAAAACAGAAATGACAATAAGCTGCTGTCTCAACATCACCATTGCAGTCATGTGAAGATACACAATATAGCCTTGTGTTACACTATCCTACTTGATAGCCTACTCTGTTTCATTTTTTATTTATTTTAAATACGCTTAATGAGGAAATAGTTCAAACTGATTTTTTGTATATACCTAATCTATCATTTGCTATCACCCCCCCCCCCCCCCCCCCCCCCCCCCTTATTCCTGTAAAGCTTTGGCAACGTGTACAAGAGTCACAGATGTCATCATACTGATAAAGTAGTCTGAATTCTTCTCAGTCAAACCGTGTCAGTGATAAAGCACAGGTAAAGCATGCTCAAACGTCCAGCGTGGGCTCTCTCTCATATGTAGGTTACAGTTAGCGTGCCCACACAATAACCAGCTCCCACAGGCTCACAACCTCAGTATCGCAGCGCTCGAGCCCTCCCTCGCAGTGACGCACACACAGACGACCAAGGAAATCCCCAAGTGAGAGTTACGACAGACTCTTACCGCCGTAGATAGTGGGCAACTTCCGACTCGCGCTGAACACCGCGTACAAACCGACACAGGAGACGGTTTGTCAAATACGACGTGTAAACCGAGTCCAGGCTCCGGACGAATACAAGGTAGGAACACGTTTCCTTGTTTTATATTTGTATATGTGATATATTTCGAATACAACACAACGTAACGCGAGCTCGAGCTTTGTTGTTGACATGCTCGAGCTCATCCGGTGCACGCGATCAGTCGTACAAGGTGTATACAATGTCTAATCCGACTGTTTGTCGGACTACTACGAATAATGATGAGTGGATTTCATTATTTAGAGCGTAAAATGTTGATGGCGTAATTTTCCTGTGTTTTACCCTCCCCAGGTGTTGTTTTGGATCAGTTTAAGTGGATTGACTTAACATTACATTCGCGGAAGTGCACGCGTTAGCCAGCCAACGACTTGCGGTTGTTTTTTATGAATACACCTAGCGAAGTACAGCAGCAGGAGGACATGTACGGCATGGCAGAAATGCCCAACCTCATACCACCGGCAGGTGCATTACAACCCAGTCCAGTGATCCCGTACGAGCTCGGACAGGCGGGGAGAACCGGACCGGACCTCCTGTCTGCCCCACGAAGACTGCAGCGAGCCCCCAAACTCGGACAGATCGGGCGGTCTACGAGAGGTGGGGGATATTGAGTTGTGTTATTATCTTAGTTTGTCATGCACAGCCTCTTTTTTTCCTTTCAAAAATCTTGACTCGAGACCAAAATTCTAAATCAAAATGTGTATTTAATTAAAAGCCTTCCCAGAACTTTACATTTTGGAAATGTACCTTATTTAATCCATCTGAATTACCACTTACACTGTGTTAGTCCAATAAAGGAAGCATCCAAAATATGCAACACTGGGGAAGCTCCAAGAAAAATTCTGTTCTTCTAATGTAACACAATCTGAAGCTTCCCCACCACATTCACTAAACTTGGTTCAGATCTATATGACTGTTCATACGTGCCCAGTAAATACCAGAATACGCAAGCATTCTATTTTAAAACACCAACCAAGTCCAACAAGTTTGTCTTGACAAATATTCATTTTCTAAGTTCGTCTAAAATAACTTTGAAGGGAAGTACTAATCGTGACTAATGATGATGCATTAAGTCATATCGGAAAGTTCATATTTAGTTGAACGCCCATGAACATCACCGCAATGTCGTAATCGCAAGAGGGAAATGCTAGAAACATGTTTGACACAATGGACGCAACATCTGTATTCTTGGTAAATTTATTAAGATGAATACATTTTTTTGCATTTACATATAAAACTATATATATATATAAGTTGCAAGTACGAAACATTGTACCAATTGCAAAACAATATCTAACGATTCAATTTAAAGCAATTAAAATAAAGTAAAACCACACCCAATGCACATTTTTTGTTCATGTTTCGTAAATGTAGGGTTACATTTTTTTTTTTTAATTAACCAGCTTCCCAGGATTACTTGAATGCACCATAACTCATGGTGTCCACTTGTTTCCACTCTGTTGTCAAATGATACATTTCTTCTTGTTTTTACAGTGGTTATTGATGATGAGGACTTGGATGATATCATAAACAATAACAGAAGCTTCCCGGTTTCTCAGAGAGTATCACCTGTTGCCTGATGCATGCCTGACTGTGCCAAAGCTGTTGAAAGGCCAACACACCAAAGCAGGCCTAGAGAACTGAACCAGAATCTCCCTCTCACGTTTTCGTCACCCTTCACTGTACAGTTCTTAAGGCTTTCACCACTTCAAGGTCAAACAAGAGAACTGTGGACTTTGCGTCCTGTTCACTAAATGCTTGCCCATCACTTTACTGATGTCGTGCTTCTGTAGCACTTAATGATCCTGTCTAGTGTTCTCTGTTTTGGAAGTTTCTTTCTCAAAAGTGAAGATCTTGATGATCTCTAATGCAACAGGGCTATATTTATACAATTTGCACTTTACTGCAGAATAAGAAAGCTAACCTCAGCAGTTTGGATTACTCATCTCCCAAAGAGGACATTTTCTGTGAATCTCTGTTAACGTGTAACGCGCCATTTGGTAAGACCTTTGGTTATTTCGGTAACCGGGGCCTTCCATGACATTTCTCTGAATGACAGCGATTACTTGTTAATTGTAAGAATCTTTTGTAAGGTCACTGTTTTCATGTGCCTGTTGATTTTAGTTTGAATTAAAATAAGTACAATCTTGAATGCATACTGACTGAGATGAACAATCAAAATCTTCTAAAGTGATCTCTGATCTCGGTTGAAGTACATTGCTCTTAATGTTTTTGACTTCTAAATGTTTGCATGGAAATTAATTGATTTATGTAAATTGTTTTGGGGGAGTGCAGTGGGGTTGGAGTAATAAAGTATGCACGAGTAACGTTATTGCAATTGTTAATGTTTGGATACAAGCTATTTGTAATTATTTTTTTCTATCAAAAATTAACACATTTCAGTGCAAGCTGGTAAGTTTCTAGTTGGTCAGTGATGTTTCTTTTTTTATATACCTGAAATCTGTTTAAATGCAGGTTTAAATTATATTTTGAATCTCAGATTTCAACTTTATTTTCTGTGTAATTTAAATAAGATGTAATGTAAAAAAAAAAAAAATGCAAATAAGTCTTACTTAACTACCAGAACAATAACCAGCCTGATACAATGAAAGCCAACTTTATTGAAAATAAGCATGCAAAACAAATGTATAAACAATAATCTAACTAAAGCTGCCATTATTAATTAGCTATTATAAGTAAAAGATGTTCAGATAGGCTCATGGACAATTAAAATGAACATGAGGTGGTGAGTTAATACTGAAATGTGTTAAGCAAATGAAAAAAATTAATCATAACGTTCATGGTCTTTCTCTACCATGTGCAACTACATCATATAACTTATAAGTGACTCAAATCAGTATTAAAAATGTTAGCATTTCTGTAAGAGGAATACTCAAAAACAAACAAATCTTAATAATAAAAAAAAAAAATCTGCTTCCATTTTGGGCAACACCTGTTTGTTGGTTACATTGCTCCCTAGTGGGCACTTTAAAAACACCAACATATGACCCACTACCCAAGTTTCTCTCTTTGACACAGAGAAAACAACCTAGCTGTTTACTTGTGAAACGCTGAGGGCTCAAAGCAATCTGTGAGTATTTGCACTGACACTAGATTTCTATAGTCCTCCATTTCAAAAACACCCAGAGAGATTGTAAATGCATTTTCTATTTGAACTTTTGGACAACTGATAGCTCTTTTTACAATTGGACATTATACAGTTTGTAAACTGGTTACTTTCTCAGTTCCAGTTGTTTAACCTTCATTATTCAGTTGATTATTTTGTTGAAGATATTCTTCACCTTCTGAAGTTGCTTCAGTGTGAGTCCAGTAGGGGCCAGTCTTGGTCACACATACTCTTTGTTGTTGCCGCTTGCAGACCCTGCAGAGTTACTTTTAGGATATTTTGACACTTGTTTACTTCGAGTGCAAGAGGCAGCCAACATGGCTCCACCGAGCACATCAAGAAATGACCCACCCCAAGCAATGAAAATGGCTGCTCCAAACTCAAACCTATAGAACAAAATGAAAATGCAAAATGGGAAATGTGAATATTATATGTGATTATTATTTTACTATTGAATTGCATTTGGTCAAAGTTCAAGAGTGTTTCTTAACCATGTTCCTGGATGTTTCCCAACACTGCACATTTTGCGTGTTTCCATAATTTAACTGAAATGGGTGTGCTGGAAAAGGAAGACATCCAAAATGTGTCTTTTTGGGGCACCTCCAGGAACAGAGTTGGGACATTCTGCTCCAGAGATTGTGCAAAGGAGAATTCCTTGTGCTCACTTGGTGTTGACTGGAGTGAAGGGGTTGTAGAAAGCTCGAATCACATTGTGGGCAAACCACGAACAGGCAACAATTGCACAGAGGGCTGTAGGAACAAAATAGAGAAACTGTTTAAAAAAAGACAGAGGATCTTTCTTAGCAAATACCTTCAAAGCACTGACAAGTTTGACATTAGCTTGCCGGGTTTCTTTGATGTTCACTGACCCACAGACTGAGAAGACACTGGTGTTATATAAGAGCAGTTCAAACACGGTTTACTGTAAACTTGCATGAACAGTCTCACACATATACTCACCTCCCACTAGCAGTATGATGCCTCCTGTCATGGCCGTGCGAGCCTTGCCAACTTTGTCATCAGCTCCACAAGTGGTGCACTTCATGCCCATGCAGGCCACACCAAGACCGCAAATTGACACAATGATACCCACGATCATCAAAGCACGGGTCGCTTGAAGATCACCTACGGGAGACAGACCGAGAAGGTCAGGAAGACATCACAGAGCTGATTGTGCTCTTAGTTTTCTCCATTAAAACTAGATGCTGAGATCTTAAAACTGTCAGTCATGCAAATGGCTAAAAACTACCAGGAAATAGCTGTTTGATATTATAAATAATATTAAATTATAACTAGAGGTGGGCATAGATTAATTTTTTTAATCTAGATTAATCTCACTGTGATCTTGAAATTAATCTAGATTAAAATGGCTCATTCAAATTCTGCCGAGGTCATTCAGAATATGTGTGTTACCCAAATAAAATTGACAAACAGTAAGTCCTTGAGAAGGGGTTTATCAAGCTAGATGGTGCATTAGAAAAGGGGCTCATCTCCTGTTTCCAAAATACATCACAAAGTGCTTGAAAAAGCTGTAAACTAATTCCACATTGCACAAGGTGCAAACAA
Organism: Carassius auratus; assembly: GCF_003368295.1. Lineage (NCBI taxonomy): Eukaryota > Metazoa > Chordata > Actinopteri > Cypriniformes > Cyprinidae > Carassius > Carassius auratus. The sequence goes on along the minus strand of NW_020525574.1, from coordinate 53,754 downwards.
CATTACTCCTGTTTCACACCAATGTTTAAGTTTTTTTTTTTTTTTTTTCAAGTTTGTAGGTGTCAAGGTACAGAAACCAAATAATAGCACTGGATAGTCTTCAATGTAAAAATGAAATATACAATCAAACCTACATTTATTCAGACACCTTCAACATTTCTCACATTATTACAGTTTTGCTATATATATCAAAAATTATATCTGGTTTCTGAATAATTTTTGGTTTGACTGTTAAAACTACAAAGAAATTCAGTCAAGAGCAGTGAGTGATTTTCATTTTCTTGGATGAACATTACAGCAGCCAGCAGCTAAATTAGGCGCGGTCCCTTTAAGAGACCATGAACGCATCCAATATAATACACATCACATTTTTTTCCTCAACTGTTTACTTTCACTTAAGAAATAACTGTTTTTTTCGAGCATAATTTCCAAGGTGGATATTTTGACATATTTTGTATGTATTTGGCGGCACAAGAGCAAAAATAAGCAAATTCGATGTTCTAGTGTTTTGAGACGCCTTTCTCTACGTGAGCCCTGAACACCAGAACACCGCGAGTGCTGAATTGGGCTCTTTCACATCTTTTTGTTTGTTCAAACTGCGATTTGCATTTGTTCGTTCAGGTGCAGGAGGAACTATGAGGTGAACTTCGCAGAAGAGAGCTCGGTTCAGTGTCGCTGTCCGTGATACACGGCTTTCTCTCTCTCTCTCGTGCGCACCTAACGGCACGCGCTACTCTGTTCAGCTTTTCCGCGTCTTGTGTTTGGATGCTTTGATGTTTAAATCGACAAGCGGTAAGCCTTAACAACACGTGAGAAAGATAAGCTTTCGTGACGATGCGCAGCAGTGGCCCGTCAACTGTCCTGAGCATCTTATTAGGCTGGCCTCAGCGAGTCAGTTATATAAAATATCAAGGTGAAAGTCATCATAGCTTGCTTAGTATAGACCCAGCTCCCAACCCAACTTTGAGAATAGATTAACGGCGATATTTTTTTTATCGCCCGATAAGAGTCTCGCGTTAACGCAGCACGTTAACGGCGATAACGGCCCACCACTAATTATAACTAATTAAATTGTTCAAAATTGAGTCTCTCCCCTGAAACTAGACATTGTGATGTTTTCGAGGGCCTAAACATGCTCCAAAACTCAGGAAACTGCACAAATAAGTCAAAATTGGCGAAAATGTACATCTGATCTGGGTTTCAGAAGTGGGTGTGGCAAAATGGCTCGATAGCGCCCCCTGTAAACATTTAACAGAATGCGCCTCGAGCTACGTTTTACATTCATGTACACACATGTAACACACCATTACCTACAAAAAACTCTCTTGGTACAAAATCCAAAACTCAGCATGAAGTCAATTAATTTGAATTTCATGTACGATTTTTTTGCAGTTTTTGCCATTTCCAGGCCTCATACTTGATGAACTTCTTCTACAGTTTTAATGGAATCATCTTGAAATTGGGTGAGGGTTATCTTAAGGCCTTTGTGACATTAAACTGCGAAGATCTTGAGTTTTCGTCAAAAGGCGTGTACCTGGCAGCCTATCAAATTTGATGTTTCGCCATGAAACAGGAAGTTGCGGTAACTCAGACAATCTATGTCCGATCTGCCCCAAACTTCACATGTTTGATAGTTGTTCTGTCTTGAACACATGTTCATGTCCATATTCAGCTATAGCGCCACCTCCTGGCAACATGTTTAACTATTAGCAATACAGTAAAATATGCTTTTGTTTGCTAAACATGCTATAATTATGTTTAAACATGATAGCAATAAGTGCTACTAAGTGCTAAAGCATGCTATTAATGTCATGAAATACGAAGTAGCAGCTTTAATTTAATTTAAAAAATAATTGTATAGAATCTAAGGTCTAAATCTATATGTTGAAATCTTAACAACCATATTATAAATAATAAAGAAAATAATGTAATGTTAGACGAGAAAAATATTGAATATTTTTTTTATTATACAAGTAAATTGTATAAAAAATTAGTTTAAATTGTATGAATTATTTGATAAATAAAGAAAATTATGTTACACAAGTAATATTAAACGATTATCTATTTAAAATTTATATTAAATCATAACAAGTAAATTGCATAAAAATTGAGGTTCTACTCCAAAACTGGATAATTGAAATATAAACCATCAGTCATGCAAATGACCAAACAAAATAGCTGTTAAATAAAGAACATTATAAATTATAATGATTTAATATTCTCTTTAATTAAATGTATCACTTTTTAATTTTTTTTAATTAGTATTCATTTATATTTAATTATAACAATATGAAATTCTTGCTCTGCAGTTGCTAAAGTGTCATTTCCACAGAAGTCTCCTTGCCTTAGCACATCTACTAAATATGCACGGTCCATACATTGTTAAAAATGATGCCGCTGAAAAATGTTTATATATAATCCAGCACTTATGCAATACAGATAAAAGAGAGTGCAAGAAGCCATTCCCACAAAAACCAGTCTGTGCCAGTGCAATCCTGTACATGTGCACACAAACCCTACCAAGACAGAAGGGGGAAAAAAGGAACGTGCGAGGGGCACGGGTGCAAGCTATAGTAAAGCAGAAGAATTATTGCTCTCCTTTATTCATTACAACACAATGAGGCATCTCTTGCCAGACACAGAAACAGTCAGTGGTGAAATTCAGGGGTCACCCTTCATCCATGCTTTCTCTCCATCCTATTTCATCCTGCTGTCAGGTGCAGTTCCAGCTGGTTTCAACTGGAAGTGTCTTGCAGTTTTCTCAGAAATTCTCCCTCAGTAAGTCAAAGAGTGAACCGCAAGAGCTAAATCAGATTTTATAAAAGTCTATGTTCATCTGTAGAGAGTGTTCCTGTAAACTCTGAGGTGGAACGTGAGGTTGTGCTTTCCCATCCCAGTCCTCTGGGAACTGAGAAGGAATGGGGAATTGTTTCTATAACAGCCCTAAACTAAAGCACTCAATTCAATTTATAAACTCATAACTCATTCCTGGTTGTTGGGTGTGTTAATAAAAATACTTTGGCAGCTATAGAAACAATGGATTACGTTCTTCCTGGAGAAGCACAGGCACCATGGCTACCTGTCCGGCCTGCTTACATTACAGTCATACAGCAGATCCAAAGTCCCACTGGCGAGGCCAGCCTCCATTAATCAAGCTGGGAATGGCATCAGTGTTTATTTGAGTGTGTGTGTGAAGAGTTGGAAACTATGGCTTCAGGTGCCAGAGAATTCCAATAAACAGCTACAGTACAGATTTACAATTTAAAACAATTTATGTAAGGCTTCATATTGGATCCCATGTGTGATATCATATGATATTGAGCGTTTAAAATCAACCACTGGTGATCTTCAACATTTAAATTTAGATTTATTCATTATCGATTACCTTGATTCCTCTGGCTCCTTTACATGTTGACCTTCAGGTATTACATGCAAATACAGATTAATAATGTAGCTTACTAAAATATGGAATGTTAATAAATAATATAAGTATTTTGTGACCAAGACAAGACAGATAGATGTTTGACACTCACTGTCTAATTGGAGAATAGAGTCGTAGATTTTGCACTGAAGCTGTCCGGTGCTCTGAAACGCGCAGGACATCCACAGTCCCTGGTAAGTGGCCACAGCCGTGATAATACTGTCCCCCACGTACGCAGACATCTTCCACTGCGGCAGGATGGTGCCCACGATCAGTCCAATGATGCCAGTCAGAGAGAGACCAAATCCAAGCAACTGAACGCCTGAGTTTGCCATATTTTTTTTTACACCTAATGGCAAGAAACTTGAGAAAAGCTCCTGTCCCGCACCTGTTACTCTCTCTGAAGAACCTCTCCAAAAACACTGTGGATGAAGTTGAGAAAGCGACCAGTTCTCCGAAGAAAAACAGCAGTCTGTCAGTCAGCTGGAGGTGTTTATATCGCGACACCGATGTCAGTTAAGTGTTGCGTAAAATACAGATGCCGAAGTGTGGTCTCGAGCGAGTGAGAGGGTAACTATAGGCTGGCGCGCGATGCCCGGTGTCGTGACGTCACGCCACAGTATCACTCGCATCATCTGTGCTTGTTTTGAACTTTTATTATCCTACAAAAAAAAAAAGAAAAAAAAATCGGGTAGCAGGCTAGATAAAGTTGATGTTTTCTCTTTAACATATTCTTCTAGACGAGTGTCTTTATAAGAAAACCCATGTTTCCACCAAAAACATATAACATATGTATGACTTAAATTATGAGATACTAGGCTAGGCTTACGTCTCAATTATGAAATAAATAAATAAATAAAATTACATAGAAAGTGAAGTATGATTTCCTTTTGTATGTTGGCAGAAACGGGCTCCCATTAAATGAAACACTATGCTAATTGTTGTTATAGTTATTATTATAGCAATTTTATTATTATTATTATTATTTTGCACGCTTTAATTTACATTGATACATTTTAAAAACCTTTAATTTTCGTTCGTTTATTTAGTGCTTAAAAAGTTTCACATGCTAATTTTCTATTCAGTCTCTGAACCTCGACTTGCATCTTGTCCATTCCGTGAGGAAACGTCTAATCATTCCATCAGGTGACCTCTGCACTTCCGGTGAAAGGGAGAACAGTCTGGAACACGATCAACTATTGTCTGCGGCGCCAATGTTAAAATGATCTTACAAAGGGAAAGAGGAAATATATATAACCTGAGGAAAATAGTCCGGAAGCAATAATGCTATTAGATGAGGAAATTATTTTCAGTCCAGAATGTGTCTGACACCTATGTTTTCGGTTTATTGTTGATGGTTTCTTTTAAATGGGTTTAAATGTAACACATAGGATTTAAACGAATTAAAACCAAAAAGTGACAGTTTTAGAATTCTCAGAGAAGAGAATGTGTAGGAGAGGTGGAGTAACAGTTGGCAGACACAGCAGAAGAACTTCTCTGCTTCAGTAACGTCTTGAAATGTGCACACACTACCTCATGGCCCCTGGTAACGTGATTTATCTGGCACCCTATTGGCCGGTTCCTGAGCACTGGACCAAGTTAGCCTTGACACACAAAAGAAACTTTGACATTTTTAGAAGCTTGTGTCCCCACCTAGTTCCAGTAAACAGACAACACTCAGCAAAGGGGCAGCAGCAGTGCTAAATCAGCCCCAAGAAGAACAGAAACTCCCTTCATGGCTATTCTTCTGGCTGGCTCCAGGGCTTTTTTTGAAGTTTATAGACAGTGAAAAAAAAAAAAACATTGCTTAAACTGGTGTAAGCCACCTTAGAAGCCCACTGAACCATGAGCAATAAAACACACAGGCCTCTGGTTTCCCCTCAAAAGCAGTGACTTTATACATATATATATATATATTTTTTTTATGTCTTTTATGCTTACTAAGACAGGATTTATTATATCCAAAATACTTTGTAATTTGTCTTGAGAATAAAGTATGCCAAGACCAGAAATGCACACACACACACACAAAATAATTTTAATTTTGTTTTCATGCTGACTTTAAAGACTTGTAACATCCATGACTCAATAAAAGAAGATTATGACTTTAATTTCATCCAACAGAAATTCATCCAACGCAAAATATTAGAAAACTAGCATCAAATTGGTCGTGTGAGTCCAAATAAATTAATGTTAACCCAATAAAAGCAATATCATGTTGCTTTAGGAGCTTGATCTAAACATGAGCCATGAGTTTGGCTCTGCCAGTATATTTAAACTTTTAAAGTTTCATATTCTCATATTATTTGAGAATTAGACAACATAGTGGACTACATAATGTAAGTTAATATTCAAATTACTGGCTAAAAAAAGAGGTGTGTCAGCCAGAAAATCATCAGCTAACATTGTTTAGAACTGACTGCACATCAGTTCATTAACTTTACTGTAGCTAGATTGGCAAAGCATGACATTAAGGCATGCGTCTCAGACTTTATATCCTAATAGTTGGGTGACGAGTCAGGTCCAGGAAGGATTTAACAAACCACTGCTGGCAGACAGAAAAGAGCTGCACACAAGGAGAGAAATACTGTATGATTGTTTAGATTACGCTGAATATGCATGTGATTATAATTTTTTTTATCATATATTCTCTAGGGCAGCGCATTTTAGGGGGGCTATAGCAAGGACAAGGTGTGTGTTTATCGATAGATTGTTATAATATCTGCATCTGTGCAGTTCTTTGTCATAATTAAGAAATAAATTAAGAAATAAACGATAAATTAATGACAAAAAAACAATTAAATAAAGGCAACAATTTACATGCTCTCTCTGTTTTATGAACATTAGATCAATAAAAAAGTTAAGAAAAAGGTAATCAAGACTATGGCAATAACATTTTATTAATATATTACCTAGGAAGTAAAATAATTATTCTTAAAGATTTATTACATATAATGACTTAATACAGTATGTAATAAGTGACAAATAAAGATTAAATGTATGATTATACATAGTGGATGAATTGAAAGAACTTGAAAATAACAAATATATTGTTATGGAAAAATATCAACAATATTGATCAGAATGGAAACTTGGAAAGAAAGAAAGAAAGAGAAAGAAAGAAAGAAAGAGAAAGAAAGAAAGGCAAATAAATATGATTGTTGGTGCCCCCTAGAGTCAGTCTTCCAATGTTTTGTGTTCAGGAGCTGTGTGCCTGTCATTTAAGGGATGTGCTCATGGAAAAGGTTGGTCAGGAGTGTAGTTGAAACTGGCATCCAGAAACATGGCCAGTGTGCCCAGGGTAGTAATGATGACAAAGAGCCAAAGGAAGAGCCGATCCAAAACCACAGCAATGTACTGCCAGTCATCTGTCATCTACACAGGATCACATCAAACACAGAAACAATGGGATGTGTGGATCTCACGGACGAAGGAGGATGTTTATTGTCAATTAATGAATAATCATGAGGATCAGGGACAGACCAGGAGGAAGAGCCTTAGATAAAGGTTTCTTTGTGTATCTGTGAGTTTGTGTGGAAAAACAGAGCCGGAGAGTGAATGAGAATGTGTGTTGATAGACTTACAGTATCGTCCACATCCTGCTTCTTCAATTGCTCAGCCATGTACGTGATGGCGGCGATTGCAGATTTGAGATTCGGAGGCAGAATCAGACAATAGTTGTCACTGTTTGAAAACCTCTGCAGCTTCACAGTGCTCTCGTTATGACTGAAAAGCACAAATACACAAAAATGAAAGAATGATTAACCTTAAACAAAGGTTCATAAGTATACTAACAAAACAAATTGTTATGCTGTATGTTTCCATGCCCACTCACTGTAAGTGGATTATTAACATTATATAAAATTCTAACAATTATCATTAAAGGAATAGTTCACCCTAAAATTCACCCTAAAAATGTTCTCACCCTCAGGCCATCTCCTGCTAACCAATGGGTTCTCTGCAGTGAATGGGTGCCGCCAAAATGAGAGTTAAAACAGCTGTCAAAATCAGAATAATCCACAAGTATTCCACACTACTCCAGTCCACCAATTAACATCTTGTGAAGTAAACAACTGTGTAAAAACAAATACACCATTAATGCATTTGAACTTTAAACTTCTGTCATTTAGTCCATAATATATACTGATTTGAAAAAGTCTATGCCCTGTTTCCCTTCTCCATTAAAATCCACAGAAATATTTGTTTACAACTGTTTTCTTTTGCATGTAAACGATGCATGATCTGTGCATATTTCTCTCCTTATTCAGACAAGACAACTTTTTCACCTGAGAAAGCAAGATAATGGATAAGGACCCATATTTCAGCAGCATTTTGCTTCACAAGAGTTTAATTGATGGACTGGAGTTGTGTCAGTTACTTATGGATTATTGTGATGTTTTTGCCAGCTGTTTGGACCTTGACGGCACCCATTCACTGCAGAGGATCCATAGGTGAGCAAGTGATATAATGGCTCACTTCTCTAAATCTGTTCTGATAAACAAACCCATCTAAATCTTGGATGACCTGAGGGGTGAGTACATTTTCATCATATTTTCACTTTTCCTTTAAAAATTGCTTCTAAATATGAGCAGCAATTTTGGCCCTTTTAAATTAATTAGGATATGGTGTTATATTGCTCAGATTTCAATTTAGTCAATACTGAGAACAGAAAGAAAAGATGAAAAAAAAAATGATGGAATATTGGAGACTAGTTGGTACTTGGACTAAAAGTTAGATACTGTATCGTACTGCATATTGATCCTGTCTTTGTCAGTCTTCCTCTTTTATTCTGAAAAATAAGACCTGTCCCATGACCTAAATGGTCTGCAAGTGACAGCCGCACACTTTGAAATGTCAGGGCAACATTTAGACAACACGCACTTATTTATAATGATTTACTGCACCTGTTGCATCTTTACATTTTTAGAACAGCACCGAGTTATTCATGCATAGCTCACCATCACAATACTAGGAGAAAATAACATTTTTCATCTACTAGAAGCCTTGGAGTTATGATTGATGATCAGCTGACTTTCTCAGACCACATTGCTAAAACTGTCCGATCCTGCAGATTTGCTTTATTCAACATCAAGAAGATCAAGCCCTTTCTTTCGGATCATGCTGCACAACTCCTTGTTAAAGCTCTTGTTCTGTCCAGGTTGGACTATTGCAATGCCCTCTTGGCAGGTCTTCCAGCCAGCTCTATCAAACCTTTACAATTAATTCAGAACGCGGCAGCAAGATTATTTTTAATGAGCCAAAAAGAATACACGTCACACCTCTGTTTATCAATTTGCACTGGCTCCCAATAGCTGCTCACATTAAATTCAAGGCATTGATGTTTGCTTACAAAACTACCACTGGCTCTGCACCCATTTACCTAAATTCATTACTTCAGACTTATGTCCCCTCTAGAAGCTTGCGTTCTGCAAATGAACGTCGCTTGATTGTGCCATCCTAAAGAAGCACAAAGTCACTTTTACGGACTTTTAAATTAAATGTTCCCTTCTGGTGGAATGACCTTCCCAACTCAATCCGAATAGCTGAGTCCTTAGCCATCTTCAGGAATCGGCTTAAAACACATCTCTTCCATCTTTATTTGATCCTCTAACTTTAACACTCACTATTCTAATTCTATTCTTTAAAAAATCTAACTACCTTTCTAATCTTTTTGTATTCTATTTTCTTTTCATTTATTATGCAATTGTATATGTATGTGTGTGTGTGTATGTGTAAAGACCTCTAACTAGCTTGCTCTATTCTTTTATTTTTTATTCTATTAGTTTTCTTTTTATTTATTATATTAGTTAAAATCCCATGCTTCGTGTACTGTGTTAACCTAACTGAGACTTGTTATAGCACTTATATATCATTGCTCTTTTTGTTGTTTTTGATTGCTTCCACTGTCTTCATCTGTAAGTCGCTTTGGATAAAAGCGTCTGCTAAATCAATAAATGTAAATGTAATGTAAATGTACTACAAGTAAGAGCATACTTCTCTGCAACAAGCCAGACAATTTAACAGTACAAACCATGCTGGATGAGTTATGTATCAAATGTAACATTTTATGGTAATAAATAACCAAGTATGAGCAATGGCAATTAGAAAGCAGCACAAATAATACAAACCCTATTCCAAAAAAGTTGGGACACTGTACAAATTGTGAGTAAAAAAAAGGAATGGAATAATTTACATATCTCATAAACTTAAATTTTATTCACAATAGAATATAGATAACATATGAAATGTTGAAAGTGAGACATTTTGAAATGTCATTTTGGATTTCATGAGAGCTACACATTCCAAAAAATTTGGGACAGGTAGCAATAAGAGGCTGGAAAAGTTAAATGTACATATAAGGAACAGCTGGAGGACCAATTTGCAACTTATTAGGTCAATTGGCAACATGATTGGGTATAAAAAGATCCTCTCAGAGGGCAGTGTCTCTCAGAAGTCAAGATGGGCAGAGGATCACCAATTCCCCCAATGCTGCGGCGAAAAATAGTGGAGCAATATCAGAAAGGAGTTTCTCAGAGAAAAATTGCAAAGAGTTTGAAGTTATCATCATCTACAGTGCATAATATCATCCAAAGATTCAGAGAATCTGGAACAATCTCTGTGTTTAAGGGTCAAGGCCAGAAAACCATACTGAATTCCTGTGATCTTCGGCCCTTAGACAGCACTGCATCACATACAGGAATGATACTGTGATGGAAATCACAACATGGGCTCAGAAATACTTCCAGAAAACATTGTCGTGAACACAATCCACCGTGCCATTTACCGCTGCCGGCTAAAACTCTATAGGTCAAAAAAGAAGCCATATCTAAACATGATCCAGAAGCGCAGGCGTTTTCTCTGGGCCAAGACTCATTTAAAATGAACTGTGGCAAAGTGGAAAACTGTTCTGTGGTCAGACGAATCAAAATTTGAAGTTCTTTTTGGAAAACTGGGACGCCACGTCATCCGGACCAAAGAGGACAAGGACAACCCAAGTAGTTATCAGCGCTCAGTTCAGAAGCCTGCATCTCTGATGGTAAGGGGTTGCAGGAGTGTGTGTGGCATGGGCAGCTTACACATCTGGAAAGATGAGCACCATCAATGCTGAAAGGTATATCCAAGTTCTAGAACAACATATGCTCCATCCAGACGTCGTCTCTTTCAGGGAAGACCTTGCATTTTCCATCATGACAATCCCAGACCACATACTGCATCAATTACTACATCACGGCTGCGTAGAAGAAGGATCCGGGTACTGAAATGACCAGCCTGCAGTCCAGATCTTTCACCCATAGAAAACATTTGGTGCATCATAAAGAGGAAGATGTGACAAAGAAGTCCTAAGACAGTTGAGGAACTAGAAGCCTGTATTAGACAAGAATGGGACAACATTCCTATTCCTAAACTTGAGCAACTTGTCTCCTCAGTCCCCAGACGTTTGCAGACTGTTATAAAAAGAAGAGGGGATGCCACACAGTGGTAAACATGGACTTGTCCCAACTTTTTTGAGATGTGTTGATGCCATGAAATGTAAAATCAACTTATTTTTCCCTTAAAATTATACATTTTCTCAGTTTAAACATTTGATGTCATCTATGTTGTATGCTGAATAAAATATTGAAATCTGAAACTTCCACATCATTGCATTCTGTTTTTATTCACAATTTTGTACAGTGTCCCAACTTTCTTGGAATCGGGTTTGTATATAGCATTGTGGAGTAGTATTGCATGCTGTGTTGTACAGTAGCGTGAGTTCACTGTAGAGGTCAATATTGTGTTGCTCTGTGCTATAGTGGGAATGAGTCTGTCATACAGTGTAGAATGAATGAGAGCAGTGCTGTGTCTGGGACTGACCTCTCCTCTCTCACATTCCCATTCTTTCAAGGGTGAGTTTTTTCCAACATGGCTTATACAGAGAGCACCACACGTCCGGCACATGATATGCACGGTCAATGAGATGCATACCGGTATAGACTGGAACTCCAACAACTCATACAAACGTTTGTTTCCACATACTGTATGTGTGATGCATGCATACACTTTTCTATGCACATGTTGCATACACACACGTAATATAAAAAACCCATCCTCAAATGATTATCTGCACAGACACAGCTCATGCACACAGACGTCTGCACAACATAAACAAACAATGCACATAAATACAACACAGATACAAATACTCTTTCACCTGTCTTTTTAGCCAGTTAAATAAACATATCGGTGGATGCAGGACATCATTTTACTAAGCATTGTAGTCCGTATCATATCTTTAATTTCATTGCATTTTCTGTGGAATCAATGTTCAAACATTCTATAATGGCTAGAAATGGATCATTATATCTACGAGTGTTTTCATGTGCAAAAGTCGTAATGTTATCAGCATGCTATTTACACCACAACCACCACGTACTGTATATATACACATTTGAATAAATAGTTTTTTTGTATATAAATAATACAAAAATAACACTTAAGGACTCGGAATGAAAAAGGGCAATGTCAAATGTCCAAAAATGTTACATTTATACTACAATTTTAATAATAAACTTATTGCTTTCATACCAATTGTTTCCAAACTCCTGTTTCCAAGCAAGACCTGAGTTCATTACAAAGTCACACCAGTCAAACTCTGACACCAATCTGCTGTCAAACCACCATTAGATTTAACAAGAAATTTAGGATATTTCGGTTTGGATAGCAAGTACCACCTGCTAATGAAAATGGATCACATTGCTGAAATCACTTCTCTTATCCTGTAGCCCTCAAGACCGGCGCAATGTCTTGAAGGACTTGTGAGCTTAACACTTCAATAAAGCTCCATAGCTGAATGCAGCCACCTGTTAGACTGACTAAAGAGTGGCACACTCTGCGGCACCAGATTACAGGAGCAAGAGCGACAGGTCACAGGTCACGATCCATTCTCAAACAGATGAAGAGGAGGAAAATAGGCACATTACTACTGTTACAGACAGATGAAGACGTGTCTCTGCTACACACACTGTACACTTAAAGAAGAGTCATGTGCACGTTTTCAGAAAAAAACCCATCCATCTGTCCATCCAAATGTCTATTCATCCATTTATGTGCATCCTCCACCTTTGGCCATCCCCTGCTGCTCTTGTGTGCATTACACTCTAATGCCTCAGCTCAACAAGGGCTTAGATTCTGGCGACTTTGGAGGGGTGACTGGGCTTAACTGGGCTGAGATCAAATGCCCTTGGATTGAGAGGAGGAACAGCCAGCACAGAGACTTTCATCATCCGCCCACCCTGATCCGCGTTTACGAGAGTTGTTTAAAAGCAAGCGATATTGCCAACACCAGCAGATTACGGTACAAGCACATTAAAGTACTGCATATTGATTTGGCATCTATGTGTGTTTTTGTCTGAGTGGGTGTTTGTTAACTGTGTCTAACAAGAGTTGTGCTTAGCATTTGCAGTCAAAAAGATTTGACAAGACCAATAAGCAAAAAGACAAATAGGTAAAAAAAACTTTACCCACAACCAAATCAGATGTTATTCTAACTGTAAAGAATAACGGAGCTCATCTATACAGGTGGAGCTGGGGAAGGTGGAGGGTTTCAGAGGAAATCTGAAAAGCTCTAGTGGAATCTAACCAGCCATTTAAACACAAAGCAGCAAGCTCATTGGCTGTGTATGCAACATGAACCAATCAGATTGTGCCACGTCGTGTAACGCTGTGAATATCACCAGTTTGCATTAACAACCCATCGACCTGCGCCGTTTCATGACAGAAAATTATACGCTATTATCTCATATACATGCAATTTACATCACATTTAATCTCCAAACATTTTAGAAGACACACAAGTTGTTATAAACATTGATATAGGGTTATTTTGTGATTGACTGCTTCATTGCACACAATACCTACCTTCCTCTCCAAGGCAATACCAGCTCTGGGTTGATCTTTCGGATAAAATATTCACCTCCAGGTTTAAGACCTTTGTCCAGACAACCCAATGGGATGCTTTCTTTTGGCTCGTCCTCCACTGGTTTCTCAATTTGGGGCCTCAGCACACCCAAGTAACGGGGCAGTACGTTGATGAAAACCTGAAGAATGTAAGATGACAGAAAATGCGTTCAGGTTTAAGTACATTTTCTGAATATCATGAATAAACTGCTTTTATATTAAGATTTCTTTCCGAATGTGAATCTTCCTAAGGGTCACCTTTCGCACCCATGAGGGCATGTGGTGTGTGCTGGGAGTCCTGTGGTGGAGGTTCAGGACCACCACACTAAGGATGACTGAGAACGTCACCAGGATCATGGTGAACATTACATATTTAACGATGATAGGAATGCCAAGTGATGTTTCCGGGACTTTGTCAGCCAACAACAGCATGAAAACAGTGAGAGCGATAAGGACCGAGATGGACAGAGTCATCTTCTCACCTGAGGGAGAGATCAGAAAACATGTCTTACATCCAAACAAATTCTGTTCCAGTGATAAAAAAAAGTCAAATTGCTCAAGTTAAACAAGGTCATCCATAGTTTGCATACAGCCAAAAAAAAAAAAGTCCTTCTGTAGCACTGCTGTTCAAAAGTTTGGGGTCAGCACGATTTTTGAACTTTCCATTCATCAAAGAATCCAGAAAAAAGATATCATGCTTCCACAAAAATATCAAGCGGCACAACTGTTTTGATAACAATAAGAAATGCTTCTTGTGCAGTAATTCAGCATATTAATTTGATTTTTGAAGGATCATGTGAGATTGAAGACTGGAGTAATGATGCTGAAAACTTAGCTTTGGCATCACAGAAATAAATTACATCTAAAAATATATAAAAATAGAAAACAGTTATTTTAATATTTCACAATATTACTGTTTTTCTGCATATTTGGTCAAGTGAATGCAGCCTTGGTAGGCATTAGAAACTCGACTTCAAACTTCTGAACGGTAGTGTATATTTAATTAGTCAGGATGTTTCATAAAACTTCCAAGTTGAACATAAACTGCAGGATTTACATGCAACATATTGATTTCCTAATTAAAGTTGTCCACCTGCACCAGGTGGCAGATAGAAGACAAATATGGCCAGCACACTGGTGAGGATGCAGGGCACGATGATGTTAATGATGTAGAACAGAGGCTTCCTCTCAATGATCAGGTAGAAGGTGATGTCCTCATACAAGTCATCGTGGATGTTCTTTCTGCTGGGCTTGTGACAAATCTGCCACTCACCGTTCTCTTAGGGAAGAGAGAGGACTGATGAGAGAAAGAGAGACAGAAGGAAGAAGAGAGTGTGCCATGTGCTAAGCTCCTACATTGCTTGGCAGCCATAAACAGACTACAGGGAAACCAACTATATTACTATATTACTAAATTCAAATCATCTCTACTGTAATAAAGGAAGCTGTCACTCTTAGGATGAAGTACACTAACCAGTGAATGCATTCTCATCAATCACTATCTCATGGAGCTCGTTGCCATCTTCATCGAGACCGTACTGAAGGTCCACTTCTGAGGAATCATACGTGTAGGAACGAAACACCATTGTGCAGTTCTGCCAGTCAAATGGAAAGTACGCCACCTATAGGGATGGAGGACACAGATTTGAACATAATACAATACAATACAATAATAACACAACTTTCAAATCAGTAATATGTCAAAAGTGATTTCTGGTTCAGCACAGGTTTCTGTGATTCTGACAAAGGTACGAACATTTACATTTATGCATTTAGGAGACTTACAGTGCATTCAGGCAAACATTTTTTTACCTAACGTGCTCCCTGGGAATTGAACCCACAACCTTGCACTGCTAATGCAATGCTCTACCAATTGAGCTAAAGGAACAATAACAAGTTCAGATGTACCTCTATGGAACAGGAGCTGCGGTAGATGGCTGGTGGATACCAGGAGACGGTCCCATCGCTTCTCACTAGCACGTTTACATAGAGGGCAACGTCAAACTGACCATCATTACTAAGAATCAGAAAGAGAACATCTTAGTCAAATCCTAAATTCAGTGTCATTTGCAGGTTTTATTTTGTATTTTTACAGTGTGATACTGTGGCAGGTGGCCTGTTGGGAGGATGATCTCACTTGTTGATTAGGTAGATGTCTGGACGCCACACTTTTAAGGGAGGAATTCGCACAACATCAATATTTTCGTAGTCCGCGGGATTCCAAGATAATCTGTAATCTGTCCATTCCTTGAGATGAGAGAGACAGAAAGAGAGAGAGTGGACCGGGGAATGGAATTTCCATCAGATTCTACTTTCTTTCTTTCTTTCTTTTTTTTTATACACTGATATTTTTCTGTTTATTAAGCCATTTTGGACTTTAGGCTGGTCGTCATAATTTAAATAATCATAAAAAAACTTTACACTAGCCCAGTCACTTACGGATATTAGAAGTGATGTCCTTTAAAAATTACACATATACACCAATGCTGCATTATGTATAAAAATAAAAAAACAGTAAAATCAGTAATATTTTGTTACTTTTGTACAATTTAAATGAACTGTTTAAAAGGTGCTTTTATTCCTGTCACGGCGAAGCTGAACTTTCAGCAATTACAACAGACTCCAGTGCCACATGATCCTTCAGAAATTATTCTATTATGCAGATTTAGTGATCAAGAAACATTTCTTTAAAACATTATTAAACCATTTATCCGATATTCTTAAGGAGACATTCTGAAAAATCTATTGAGATCAGATGTATCCCCATTCCCCAAACCTTATCCCCAATTCCCTTAGTTAAGCAATTCAGTACTTTCTCTGACACACACACATCATTGCTCTGCAACTAAAGAAAGCACATAAGAAAAGCCAAAAATGACTTGCAGTTATGAAAAGTGACAGTCAATTTAAGCATAAAATAAACAGTTGTTAGGAAGGATGAGATAAATGATCAGCCTCTCACCATATTCATGAACACGTTTGTTGTCATCTCTTCATTCTTCTCGTTCTGTGAGAGAAGAGAGATCATGACATTAGCGTGACATCAGTCCTTCCGTATGAAAGCTAATGCTCTATGCATGGCTCGATGCCTCATGGCTGGAAAGTGCTTGCTGATAGGCGACTAAGTGCTAATGTTTCTCTAATGTTAGGGAAATGTTGCTGAAGCGTTGGCTGCACGGCCCAGTGGGTACGAGAAAGGCATCTGGGCAATTGATCTCCAACAGTCTGCTGGGAATGTCCCCGAACACAAGTGAGTGATCATAAAGAGAGAAATGCTTTGGAAATAAACAATGAATAAAGAGAGGATCAGTCAGTAATTCAGCATAGGAAAATGTGCGTGGACGTGTTTATGCATGAGTGTTATGTGTATCATACCAAGCTGATGAGCTGCACTAAAGTCATTCCCACTCGGACCATCACTCGCTCATTCCAGCTACGCGCTGGACGCACCTTCAGGTTGTAATCCTGAAACAAATCCTCCAGTAGCATGCGTTCAGCCTCGGATGCCACTGAAAACACACATGCAGACGCACAAATGCTCATTATCGCCTTGTTTCTTAATCAAAATAAGCCCAGCACAGACTTGTCTATCTCTCTCTCCCTGCGTTTCTTCTGACTTGTAGTCATAAAAAGGTTTTTTTTAAGAATGGGCTGACTCAGATCAACATTCAGAGGAGTTAATGGCCTCAGCACTGCTTTCTTTGTCTCTTTATTACAAGATGAAATATGCTGTAGCATTATAAACATTATATGAACTTTGTGTCAGAGAGATGCAGTACGTCACATGCAGTTTATGAAAGCACATAACTAACACTCTGGTCACATATAAACCTGTAACTATCTGTTCAGATAAACTTGACCATATACTGATTCTGAATTTCAAACTAATTAATAATTTACTTATTATTTTAATATTAACATTTTATATCGTAATGTATATATTACATATATATATTTATATGCAATATATATATATATATATATATATATATATATATACACACAATTAAATAATTATTCATGATGAATATTTATACATACTGTAAATTATGCAATACATACACAAAATGTATCAACATAAAATGTTATATAATAATGCATAAACTCTTTGAAACAAAAATATACATGCATACACACATATATACATACATTTGGTGTTTTTTATTTTTATTTTTTTAATAAATGTATCTATTTAGCAAAAATGCATTTCATTGATAAAGTAATTCCCTGACAGTAGGGAATTTAACTTGTCCTTTCGAACTTTTTATTTATCAAAAAATTCAGAAGATCCAAATGATCATGTTTTTCCACAGTAATCTTAAGCAGCACAACATTGATACTAATAAGACATGTTTATTGAACACCAAATCAGCATATTAAAATGATTTCAACAAGGATCATGTGGAGTAATGGCTGCTGATATTTTTTTTACAGTTCGTTTTTACTCCTAATAATCCTATCAACCCCAAACTTTTGAATGCTAGCGCAAATACGTCTTCCACATCTAAACTATCAGATCTGTATTACCTGTGAGAGTTAGGAGCCAGCAGCACCACAGGAGCCCAAGCAGAGCCTTCATTTTAAGCCCAATCCGTATATCCACAGTTCAGCGCCAGCCGTCAGCACTGGCACCTCGTACAAACACACCTTCACGAGCTCTCACACTAACTCACATATCCCACAGACTCGGTCCTCTCGCTCACCAACAGCCCAGTGTGATTGTGCCAACACCTTCCCTACCGAACCCTGACATGGTCAACTCATCACTTTTCCCCTCCCTGCAACCTGACTTATGAAAGGCAGCTCTGTGATTGGCTGGGAGCAGAGAGAATTATGGGAGGGAGAAAGGAATGCGTGGACTCTGTGGCAGCTCTGGCAGGCACCTGTTGATGGTTTGTGTAAGTGTGTGTGTGTGTGTGGATATTTTTGTGAGAGAACAAAGGGAAGAGGTGGGCACGACTGTTCCTTTCCGGAGGGTGAGAAAGGACAGGAGTGAACATACTCGTATACACACACAATCACACTGCTGACATACTTGTGCGGGGACTTCCCTTTCACACTCGTTCTTAATATAACCCAATTATAATCACTAAAGACCAACTCGAAATGCTAATTTTGCCACTTTTTTTAAATATGATTTCAAGTGTTTTCGACTTATTCATCTGATGCATCTGAATTGGCTTAGTGCCATTCACATGAGGGCATTGTCAGTAATGCTGTCCCCATACACACACACACACACACACACACACACACATGCATGACAAAGTGGCCAACATGAAGGCATGAAGATTTCACCCTCTCAACATACCCGTCTCTCTGTCTCTGTTCAATTTGTTCTGTCTGTCTTGTGGTAAAAGCATTTGCTATTGCTGCAAGGTGACAGCAGATATACAATCTCTCACATAAACACACACACACACACACACACATACACAAACACACTCTTAGTATCTCACAGTCTATCTAAGAAATTATAATCAACCATGACAACTGGTTCCGGAAGCAAAAGTGCCATTCATTCTGTCGGAAGGGAACGCTAGTGTTCATGTGGCTCAGTGGTAGAGCATTGTGTTAGCAGTGTAAAAGGTTGTGGGTTCAGTTCCCAGGGAACATGTTAGGTAAAAGATGTTAGTCTAAATGCACTGGAAGTCGCTTTGGATAAAAGCATCTGCTAAATGTATTAATAAAATGTTTTTCAAACCTTTAGAAACAGACCTATTGTAAGCTATGAGGTTGTTAATCGATGGTGTGCTAAAATGTTGTGTTAAACAGTGTAATTCCTGGTGAAAAACTACATTAAACATGATGCTCTAAAGAAAATTCCACCACTCAGGGTTGCAACATGTTGCAATATCTTAATATATTTGAATAAATTTGGGGTAAAACATTTTAATTTAAAGTATTTATATACATATATATATATATATATATATATATATATATATATATATATATATATATAGATATATATATATATATAAAGCAAATAAGCAATAATATATAAAGCAATGAAGTACTCAGTATTTTTGTCTGATTGTCAAAAATAAATAAATAGTTCAGAAACCAGTGTGCTGAAAAAGTGGCCAGGTATTGTTATACTATATAGCATGCAATGTTCTTGTCATAAGTAACTGTAGAGAGCAGTGTAATATTACTAATAACGATCATTGCAGTCTGCTGTTTATTGATTTAAACGTCTGTAAGGCGAAATGCTGACAGTAAGCACAAACAGCTGCAAATAAGCTTCAGATAAGTGCAATACAAGCCTCACAAAACTGGTCTTCTCTTGTCAATATCTCACTTTAAAACATCTCAGAAAACAGAGTTCCTCAGAGTTAGGGGGCAGAGTAACTACTGTGCTAGCTGGGTTTATTCAGCCTGTTCACCCTCTAATTTATACACACTTAGTCTTTAAGAGGGTTGATAAATCTCAAGGTTGTTAGAGATACTTTTATATAAAAATAAATCTTTTAAGCCTTATGCAAGTCATTCTCAATCTTCTGAAATCTCTTTTGTGTAAGTTCAGTTCACATTAGGCAATGCTCAACAGCAAACTCAAAGTGTTTTTATCTTTAAGGGCAGTGTGGCTTTGACCACTGATCAGACTTCAGGTTGGATAGTTTCTGATTAGTGTTTTTGTAGAAGTAAACCTTGCCTCTCTGTTGTGAGATAAAGAAGACATCACTTTTTAGACAAATATACACCACCAATGAAGGTAAATGTGTTTTTCTGCATCTATACAGTTGTTCTCTCTGATAGAGTCTATGTAGGGAAGAGCACAGTAGCGTCCCAGGATGTAAAAGGTCTGTTTTGTAATTTCTGACAAAAAAGCAGTTTTTCAGAACACACTCTTTACTCTTTATTCAGCACACAGAAGTTTCCTTAAAAAAGCGGTCACTATAGTGACTAGAATAGCCTCCACACATCACACTGCAGTATCAGAGCAATTCCTTACACATTATTCATAAATGCAAATACACTACCGTTTAAAAGTTTGAGTTTTTGAAAAACTTCATGTATATACTCACCAAGGCTGCATTTATTTGATGAAAAATGCAGTGCAAAGAAAAAATATAAATCTGAGCAGGTGAGCCAAACTGAGTTAATTTAAAAAACAATAATGCATATGTGCAAAAACTGATTTAACTGGAACAATAAAGAAAGATATATTACAGTAACATTACGTGATGCACACAACAATCTCGTAGGCAAAAACCAGAACAAAAAACACTGATTTAAAACTCAATTACTAATGAGTAAAACACAAAGTTAATGAGAAAGCCACTGTTGTACTGCTAATGGAAAAGCAAAAAGAGGAACTGCATAATTTAAAAATGGCAAAAAATGTATTATAATAAAAAATCCCACTAAACTCTGTGATAGTAAAGCCATTTTTTACATCTATCCATTGCATTAACAACAGAAATATTGTGTGAATGAATTGCTGTGCTCTTTGTGTTGCAGTAAAAGACCATACTCGTGCATTAAATACACATCAGTGTTTAACCCTTCTCATGCCAGTGTTATTGAGTCGAAAAGTTTAGGGCTAGAAAGAACAACTGTCAGATTTAGGGAAAGGGGTCAGTCGGTGTGGCATTGAAGCTGGCGTCAGCAAAAATGCCCAGTGTCCCGAGGGTGGTAAAAATCACAAAGATCCAGAGGAAGAGTCGATCAACCACCATGGCGACATACTGCCAGTCCTCCTTTAACTGAGGCAGAAAGGAAGAGGAAAAGAGAGTAGAGAAATAAATAAAGGGAAAATGAAAAGATGAAGTAGCGAACCTAGGGAAAATAAAGATTTAGACAGAAGCAGGAAAAGTAACCTATAATTCTGGCACAGTTGGCTATAGTTATCTGTATAAATCACTTACAGCCTCGTAATCTTTCTCTGCCTGCAGCTGCTCTGCGATGTACGTGATGGCCTCCACGGCTGCCTTGAGATCTGGAGGAAGGGTGAGGTAATGACTGGGGCCGTCAATGAACTTCCTCAGGTCGGTGCACGGTCCATCAGGCTGGTACCTGCACCACAGAGAATGGAGGAGGAATATCACTGTGCATTACAGCACTTTTATTAAATTCAGAACATGTTTTGCATTATTTTGTATGTGCACTGCTCAGAAGCATGCTCTATATAAGCATGCAAACGATTATGGGATTGCTTAACCAATGCATTGCAAGCTTAAGTTGCCGTTGAACATTCTTACGATACATAATTAAAGGAATAGTGCATGTCATTAGCAACACCAAGGTCATGGGTTTGATTCCCCGGAAATGCATTAACTGTAAAAACATAAACCTTGAATGCAATGTACTGTATGTTGCTTTGGATAAAAGCATCTGCAAAATTCATAAATCTAATATGAATTTTAATGTTATCGTTTGTGGTAAAAAACTAGTTAATGTCCTCATACTAGTAAACTGTCTTTTTTATGTAGAAAACTGTTGTTTTCCACTTGAAGGATTCATTATTTTGTACTCCTGACATAAATTAATACATTTCTGTCAATGCAACAGTTTTTTCAAAACAGTGGTCAAATATCAACGCTAGAATCTTTGATCTTTCTAATGATGCACTGTTTGTTCATTTCAAGTGTGATGTTTTAACATTTAAAACATGTTGTGAAAGTGAAACAATAATTTGAGGCCACCAGCGATTTCTAAGATGATGAGGTCTCATTAATTAATTAATTAATTAATTTCTTCATGATAAATACTTGAGAAAAGAGTGCAAGCGTTTAAAGCCTTAGAATGCATTGGGCTGTGCACCTTTCTTGCTGTGCGTGCACAACCAAATAATCAAAATTTTTTCTCCAAATCCCTGATTTATCCACCCATGAAATCCTTCCAGTGTGCTGATGAGACGCTCATCACGGCTGATGTGTTGCATTCCTCTTTTGTGAATCTGTTAGCTAATATCTGTTTCATTATGAAGCCCCTCTTTCTCTTCATCCATTTTTCCTCTTCCCACCACCAGGGGTCAGTGTGACCCTTCAGTCCTCCCAGCTCTCGTGTCTACTTGTGTATTCAGGTGCAGATACAGGAGTTGATTGCAGGTAGTGTGTGGTTCCCCAGTGAGCTTCAGTGACCTGAGTGGAACCCCATTAGACTGAAACATACGTTAATGCCAGGCTGAGAGCAGAAGCGAGCTTTAGCCCAGCTGAGGAGTGTGTGTTAAAACATGTGCCTACATCTAGGACTTGAAACAGCATTCATATCATCACAGCAAATCAAAGTTTAAAACATATTGTTAAAATTCATTTAAGCACTCATTATAAGTTCTTTTTTCGACCCTACAGTTAAGAGCCACAAGTTACCATCAGATGCATATTCAGAATGGCAAAGCTCCAATCTCTTTTACAGGTTTCTGGAGTCAGTGAACATAGTATTTTATCAGTCGTCCTGGGAAAACCATCACAGGATGATAAAAAAAGAGACCTTTCAACGAATAAATAAATGCTGGATTTTACAAAGTTTGCAAGGTTCAAAGATATCCAGAGTTTATGGTATTCAAAGGTCCAGGAAAGTACAGGTATATTTTGCATGAATTATTTGTTTTCCTGACTATGTCAAAGTAGTTATGGCCATAATCTACAGGAATTTTCCATGAATTGCATTGAAAGTAAATAGATTCATAATTGAATTTTCTATTCATCAAAGAATCCTAAATTCTTCAACACTGATAATAATAATAATAATACATGCTTCTTGGGCACCGAATTAGCATATTCAAATGATTTCTGAAGGATCATGTGATGCTCAAGACTGAAGTAATGATGCTGAAATTTCAAATGTGCCATCACAGCAGAGTATGTGAGCGGAGCGGAGTGGGAGCGGAGCGTGGAGTGGAGCGGTGTGATTTTGACAGGAGCGAGGAGTGGATTTTTTAAAAGTCGGAACGTTGTGGTTTTCACTCGCTCCAAGAGCGCTCCACCACTGCTCCATCACAAGTACAATTCATGCAAACGGCCCGTAATAAAACTGCATATTTAGCAAGTATTCACGTTAAACATATTTAACTATAGCTTGATACAGATGGATCTCTCAAATCAGAAGGTTACAATGACGACAATAGCCAAGCGGGAAGTTATAGGTTAGTTCTCAAGGAGTTTGTCTGTTCCTTTTACTGAATATTTTCGGGTCGAAGCATGATTTAAACAGTTACAGCACATTCACACGCAATCGCTTTCGCAATAATGCATTCAAACAAATGTAATCTTACAGTGCTACTTCATCTGTATCTGATTTTGAATGAGCAGAAATCTGTAAGAAATGCATTGATCTGTAGATAAAATAAAAATGTACTGTTATTTTCATCACAAACAAAATTTGCACAGCAGAATACAGTAATTTTATTAATGCTGACATCCATGTTATTAGTTTGGCATGTGGTAGGAAAAAAAAGTTTGCACACAATTGCCTGTTATTTAATTTTTTTATTTTAATATAGGCTACACTATGAACATAACATTTCAAACATACTGAAATACTTTAGCCACGGAGCGGAGGCGGAGCGGTGTTTCTGGTATCACTGAGCGCGGAGTGGAGCGGGAGCGGGAAATTGTGAACCCGGAGCGGAGTGATTATTAAATGCTCTGAGCGCGGAGGGGAAATTGTTGCCACTCCACTCCGCTCACATACTCTGCATCACAGGAATAAACTGCATGTTGAAACATAATAAAACAAAAAAAAATTGTTTTTTAAATGTAGTAATATTTCACAATAATGAACTTTTTTTTTTCATTCTAATTAATGAATTAAATGCAGCCTTGACAAGCATTGTCTATCAAAATCATTAAACGATCTTCCCTTTGAAAGGTGTGGGGTTGGTAAATGTCACATTTAAAATGCAAACTGTGGTTATATGTTGTTATATAGTTATATTTTACATATGTTGGGTCAGAATAAGTTAGATGGCAATAGTCAAAAGTTTTGCAAATGTGTTAAATGAATTAAACAAAAGGTCAATGGCATCCTCTGCCGGTCTTTTCTTCCTGTTCTGTACGTCAGCGACACAGATGACTAATCAGGAAAGACTAATTTGACTAAAACATGGTGGCAATGACACGCTATAAAACCAATTATAAAGCAAGATACCGCCGCCTCATCGAATTTCTTCCTCATCTTCTCCTTCTCTCCTGTCTGTACATCTCCTCCCGTGTCTCTCGAGCCTGATGCAGGGCAGGTCTAATGTGTCAGAGCCAATTTGTGCTGATCGTTTTTATTTTAGTGATGATTTCTTATTTTTTCCTCACTCCCCATACAAACACACACACACATATATATACCCCAGACACACACAACTCGCTGAGAGAGAAACTCCCTGGTTGAGCTGATTTACAGTGTATAAGAGAGAGAGTAAGGATTAATCAAACCCTAAGGCTTTTAACTGTGCTCACACGCATACAGTGGGCTCCACGAGTATGAGACCAGCATCCAAAATGTCTCTATTTTGCATTTTTCTAATTAAACGGGCTACAGTTTTTCATCACAAAATATATTATCAGCAAAACAATTACAGTTCAAATTTTAATTAAAAGTTAACATGAATTTCAAAATATTGCTTTAAAGCAGCAGAACTTACATGAACTCCACTGAAACCTAATCGAAAGAAGACATTTTACCCTAAAAAAAAAAGTATGTCACATGATCAGTTTTAGATAGTTAGATAATTAGTGGCATGCGGAAGTTTGGGAACCTCTTGCAGAATCGGTGAAAATGTGAATAATTTTCAAGAAATAAGAGAGATCATACCAAATTCATGTTATTTTTTAATTTATTTAATACTGTCCCGAGTAAGTAACACTGAGGACAATTGAGGCGCTCAAACACAACTATTAAAAAAGGTTCACTGATGCTCCAGAAGGAAACAAGATGCATTAAGAGTTTGAAGATCAAGGTAAACTGTACTTAATTTGTGTACCGGGAAACATACAAGCATCTTCTGTTGCTTATGAAGGGCAGAACTAAATGAAAAAAATAAAAATTATATTTCAACAAAATAAGAAAAATTTGGACATCCTCATCGTGATCAAAAGTTTTCAACCCCCCAACTCTTAATGCATCTTGTTTCCTTCTGGAGCATCAGTGAACGTTTGAATCTTTTTTAATAGTTGTGTTTGAGCGCCTCAATAGTCCTCATTGTGAAATCATACAGTCACTGCTGGAAAGGGTTCAAATATGCAAAGATGCTTTAAACCTGAATAATCTGCAGGACCTGAAGGATTTTTCTGAAGAACAGTTCAAGGTTTAATTGTTCGGGACAAACAAGGGACTCTTTAACACCAATCACAAAACAGAAAGACAGTCGAGGATCATCAGGTAACAGCACACAGTATTAAGAACCAAGGGTTCACAAACTTTTGAATGGGGTAAGTTTAATCATTCCAGCAATTTATTTTGTGTTGTGGACTAAATGTAAACATCTTTTATGTACAATATCTTACTCAGGACAGTACTGAATAAAAAATAACATGCATTTAGTATGATCTCTCTTAAAATTAATCACTTTTTTCACAGATTCTGCAAGGGGTTCCCAAACTTTCACATGCCACTGTATGTGATGAGCAACATAGAATCTGTGTGGAATGTAAAAGATAACATTTTTACATCCGACCATTCATTTTTTCCAAAGTTCTAAAACTGGTCCAGATTTAGATTTTGAATCCCAGACTTTCATTGTGGCATTTGACATGACTGGGGTCTTTAAACATGTCTCCAAAATAATCATAATAACATTACCAATCCATGACTGAATACTTATTATTGTGTACCTGCGCCCAATCAGTTCTCTTCTCCCTTCTGTCTGAATTGACCCCTTTGACCTATGACCCCACTGATCTGTGACCTCCAGATAACCTCAGGAGCTCGCTCACCTGTGGGGTTTGGGGAAGAGGAAGTTGGTGTTGTTGGGCTTGCGGATGAAGTACTCATCGGCCACTCTGCTGATGGCTTGGATGTTCTCCTTTTTGGCAGGTTTCTCAAGAAAAAGAGGGGTCTCCACTTTAGGCCGCAGCATCCCCAGGTATGGAGGCAACATGTGGATGAAGATCTAGAAGAAATGTAAATTTACAATCGTATAAGTTCTACATTAAATGTCATATACTGTAATAACAGATGTTGATTCACTCAGAATAAGTGCTGTGTGTATGATTTTTCGAAGTGTACATGTTTGTTATTTGGCCAATTCTCTATTCACAGTGGAATAATACTTATGTAAGCGAAACTGTAATTTCTAGTGCACTTTATAGTCCTCGCTTCATCTGCATGACTTCACAAAGGCTCTAAAAGAAAGAGACAGATTGCACTTGGCCAGCAAATCATCTTTCAGCCTTGCATCACACGTCTGTTTTCACATGGCCTTGCTGTCATGAGGGAATATCCTGCAAACTGTACCCAATGTCAATAAAGAAATGCTGATTTTTTATTATCATCTTTAGAAATGTTGCCCACTTGTGATTGGGTAGCTTGAAGCTGGTGTTAATAGATGGTATAAATGGGTCACTGTGGTGATAATGAAGAGGCCATGGCTTTAATAAGTTTAAATTATGTAGAGCTCACAGCCATTGATAAAGGTTAATTGTCTTAACACAATAGGCTGCTTTTTGGAAAGATGCTGTTATTTTGCTGTACAATCTCTTTGCTAAACTGAATTGTTGTCCATTTTGAACCATTAAGTATTATTCATTTTCTATCCTTTTTTCATAAGTTTGTAATCGGCAGACGGGGATTTTTTTGGTGTGTCCGGGAATAAAAAGGAAATGCTATTGTCATTTTAACAATGTAGCTGTCAATTTGTTGAAAGCTGCTGACTCCACATAATTTTCACAAAAGGATGTGTATCTCTTTACAGAAGCAGAGTGACTGTGTTTTGCTAATGCTTATTTATTCTCAACCCCAAAAAAACCCAAATCCACCCCACAGTAAAGACTGTATTCATCAAGCGTAATTCCAGTTTGTAGAAAGCAAGTTCATATGCGACTGTATATGAGATCTTCTGTACTGACCTTGCGCACCCAGAGGGGCATTTGGTGTGTGTTGGGGGAGCGATGGTGAAGGTTGAGCACCACTACACTGAGGATGACAGAAAAGGTGACCAGGATCATGGTGAACATCAAGTAGTTGACAATAATGGGAACACCCAGAGATGTTTCTGGGACTTTGTTGGCAAGCAGAAGCAGGAAGACAGTTAAAGTCAGCAGTACGTTGATGGAAAGACCCATCTTCTCCCCTGAAAAGCAAAGAGAGCTCCTCTTGATCTATTCATGCATACACTTACAAAGTTTTAATGTGTTTTTTTTTTGGGGGGAGATTAGGTTAATTGTACAATGTATAATGGACTTAATAGAACAGACTGCATAAGCTGTGCAATTAGCTTGTACTAATGATCCCTTCACGATTTGCTCCTCTTTTAACTTATAGAATTACAAGACTGAAAGACTGTTTAACTGTGCAGGTATAAAATGATGGAAAATAATAAGACATTCATTAGTTCAAGGTCAATAAAACCCAAATCGAATGAAACTGCCATTTGTATTGACGCTCATTCATTTTCTGTGCATAAGAGGATTTGATTGATTTAACCATTAGTAACAGATCCTGGCACAGGTTTTTACCCGCATCAGGTGGCAAGTAGAAGTTAAAAATGGCGATGATGGTGATGAGGATACAGGGCAGGATGATGTTAAACACGTAATACATGGGCTTCCTCTCGATGATCAGGTAGAAGGTGATGTCCTCATACAGGTCCTCTCGCACATTCTTCCTAGAAACCTTGTGACGAATATGCCATTCACCACTCTCTGGGATGAGAGAGCAGAAAAACTGCACCATTGTCATTTTGAGTGAATTTAAGCAGTCTAATCCAGTGGGCAATTTTTTGAAATGTAACCGTTTGATGTAAAATATCGCATTGCATGCATTTCTAGGTGTCTGACATTTTAGTCATTCTTTGAATGATCTCAATGATCATGAATGTGAAGGGGCAGTGCCATTACCACTAAAGCCTGTGTCATAGACAATCTCCCGGATTTCATTTCCTCTCTTATCAAGGCCATGCTGCAGATCCACTTCTGAGGAATCATATGTATATGAGCGGAAAACCATGGTGCAATTTTGCCAGTCGAAAGGAAAGTATGTCACCTGCAGATGGAGAAAAAGGTCCCGTCAGTGTGTGCGCTTGTCTGATGAGCATCTTTCCTCTCAGATCTTCCTTTAATCATCTCTCTTTCTACTTTTCACACATGCAAAGACCAGACGGAACATCAAACACAGCCAAACTAGAGCGAGGCCAAACAAAAGCAGCAATCCAAATGAGGAGGGGAAAAAAGTTCACAAAACAAGTACAAATGAATCAGACGGAACGGAAGAGATCCTTACTTATATGAGGTAAAGCAGACTTTGTCAACAAGAAATTCTCCCCAGCAGTGTCCTACAGTAATATATTCAGTGCAGTAGTTGTGCTGAGTATAAACACTAGCGATTTAATGCATGATTGAACTTCTCATGATTTTCCACTTCAATACAGTATTTAAATGTCTCATCCATAATGGACTCTTATTACTACAGTATTTACAGAAAGGTGTTGAACATTCATCAACAAGAACAATACAGAAAAAAATGAGTGATCAAAACAAATATTGAAGCATTGACGATAAGGGAACCTAGGAAATTAATACACAAATTAATACACATGTTGCATGGCAGAATTTACCTTGACCCCGCAGGAACTCTTGTAAAGTGCTGGTGGGGTCCACGTCACACGGCCGTTACTGTAAGCCTGCACATGGACCTGTAGAGCTACACCAAACACGCCATCATTGCTGCTCACACACACACACACACACAAAGGTTTTTAATCCAGGTAGACTTGTATATCATTTCCAAAAATGTAAACATTAAAATTAAGGCAATTTAGATGGTTACACTGTTGCTTTTTCCCCTGAAAGTCCAAAAGTGTCCACACTGACAAACTAAAAAAGTCAAGCATATGTGCTTTATAACAGACCATATGTTAATAATAGGCATGCTAATAAGCAACTAGTTACCGTAATAGTGAGAATTGGTCCCTATACTAAATTGTTACCATAATTTACAATGTAAAGTCTTGTATTAAATTAAAAACATGCATCATATTCCACTCCATATTGTTCAAATGTTCATGCTCAAATGGAGTATGTTAGTGTAACAAGAATCATTTCAGAGTTTGTAACTAAACTAAACATAAACTGCACATTCAACAATACTGGCAGATTTTCTATCAGTATGAACAGTTTGGACAGATTGGAATCACTTTAAAAAAAATCCCGAAACAGACTGCAGATTGTAGCTTCGTCATCACTGCTGAACCATTATTATTAGATATTGAACACTCATCATCACTGATTATTTGGCTCTAGTTTAATGCACTCATCATGGACGTCATCTGCGTTATGTCTTCGAGAACAATATGAGCTTCTTAAGATGCCTGTGAGGTGCTGAATGCATTGGATGTTTCTCTGTGTGCTGATAGCATGCAATTTTAAGAACATTACTGAGTAGACCAGAGTACTTAAAGGGATAGCTAGCAAAAATAAAATAAAAAATAAAGTCATTGTACTTGCACATATTTAAATTTGGGGTCTCAGTGTGCTTTGTGTCAGGTGCTGGGAAATGCCATTGGCTCTTTATCATCTTGTAATGTGTATGACTTACATGCTTGAATTCCCACACGTTCCTGACACAAAGCTTTTATATGACTCGGGACACAGTGTACAAAGTGTATGGACTTCTCCTTTATTCTGTCCTTTCAGGAGCTTGACAGCCTCAAATCATTGTTAACTTGGAGTTACTGACACTGTCAAACTATGTTATTTTATCACATCTTGTATGGTTGTTTCATAATAGGTCAGAGTAATACCTACAATTCTGATAGATCAACCATTTGAGCCCTAAACCATACAGCACTGGTTTATAATCCTCACAGGACACAAACCAGGCCTTTAAAACGTCCCATCTATTACGGTAATGGTGCTGTGGGACTTGAAGATGTCCCTCATTGAACAGTGTGTGTGTGTGTGTGTGTGTGTGTGTGTAGGAGTGAACGCAGGACCAGCAAGGCTGCTAGAGGACAGCAGTGTTGTTTAATTGGCTATAAAGCAGAGATGAATGAAGGAGGGAGGATATTTACACCAGCAGTGGTGGGGGTCTACCTGGACATTACAGTGAAAGTGTGTGAGATAGGAAAGCAGACTTCTCTTGACAAGCTTCACAAAAGCTTTGATGATTTCTGTTATTTCTGCTGTTCTAGCATAAACTCAGCAAATGCTCTCTAAGATAATGTGCCCCGCACTCATAGGTTCTTTGAGATAACATGCGACGCAACACACACACAAACACAACTCACTTATTGATGAGAACAATATCAGGAAGCCACACTTTTCCAGACGGGATACGCAACACATCAATTCCCCCAAACTCTTTTGGGTTCCAGGAGAAGCGATAATCGTTCCACTCCTACAAGAGCACAAAAAGGTGTGTGTGTGTGTGTGTGTGTGTGTTCGTGTGCCGATAAATGAAGGTCATCGTAGAAGTTCATCATTTAATCAAATGATTTCAAATAATCTGACTTGTGTCATTAATTACACCAAATGCAATATCTCTGCACATTTGTTCATTCATATTATCAACAGCATTTGCATAATTTTTCATTTTGCATTCAAAGTTACTGTATATTGATCCTAGTTCTTATTGCTAGAGTTCGTCTTGTGTGGTAATTTTTGCGCAGGAAATTGTGATGATAGATGAACTTTTCCTCAATGCAAATAAAGCTTTATAAATTTGAACTGTGCTCAAGACGTTATTTCTCAAAATGACACACGGGAGCCAGAAGAAGAAATTGTGCTGACTTACCAAGTTCATAATAACAATAGTGTTCATCTCCTCATCTTTCATGTTCTAGAACACAAAAAGCATGAAAATAAAAAAACTAATAAAAAGTCCATTAACTTAATTAGTTAAACATTTAAGAATGGACATCTGTGAATTAGTGTTCCTGTGGCTCAGTGGTAGAGCATTGCGTTAGCAGTGCAAGGTTGTGGGTTCGATTCCCAGGGAACACGTTAGGTAAAAACTGTTAGCCTGAATGCACTGTAAGTCGCTTTGGATATAAGCGTCTGCTAAATGCATCAATTTAATTTAATTTTAAATTTAATTTGGCCAAAAAACATGATTGCAAGTGTGATGTTGATTTTATACAAATGAGAAGTCATATATTGAGTAACTCGCTTTTAGACACAGTATGGACAAGTATTTAGTTTATATTTACTCCACCAATAAGAACAGCTTGAAAGAAATATCAGCAATCTGGACATTACAGAACCATAAAATGAACTTCAGGATGCAACATCTTCAAGCAATTTCAGCACTACGCAATTTTGGGTAAGTTACATCATATAGACGGTTTCAACGGCAACAACATAAACAAACGTTACTGCGCGTGCCCGTATTGTGGACCTAACTTAACTTCCGGTAGACTTCCAAATAGAATAAATAACAACAGCCAAGTCCCTCTAGAGTAGATATTTTTTGATAACAAACAAAATATGTTTGCTGCGTGGATCAGGCGGACTTAATTAATATGTAAATTCATTATTTGCCAGCAGGAGATGTTTTAAAGCATAGACATAAAGCGCGAGAAATAGAGGTTTCCCCAGTAACAGCTGTAAACAAAGCAGAGCTACACTCACAAACGCTGCGTTATCAGGCATATAACATGCAAGTCTTCCTTCAGAAATACAGCGATATAAAAACACCTGTGCCTCGCTTTGATATTTAAACATATAAATGTAAGGAATTATTATTAATAAAAGTGCAGTACGTAACGTTACTCATGTTTATTCAACGAAGCCTTTCTGAAAATCGATCAGTTTTAAAATTGTGGCGAGTCTCCAAAAAATAAATAAACGTATGGGAAACACATCCCACAGCACAACCACTTGAGCCCAACTTCAGTCTACTCATCACCTTGACTAAACTGTGTTTGTAGAAGGCAAGGCACTGCAGCCAACAGACCGGAAGTTAACTTAGGTCCAGGCGCGTGCGCTCGATGAAACCGTCTATACAATATTTTAGAGGAGTCTATGTAACAATTAGGTTGAAAATGAAATTGCTCCACCTCCATAGCAGGACCCATAATGAATGTAAACAACACAGTTACCACCAAACACTATATTATACTAGGAATGTATTTTGTTTTTCTTGACAGCTGATGAAAAACAACAGCGTATCTATGAAGAAGGATCCCCAAATTCTCTGCATCTGATGTTTGTTTAGAGTCAAGACAAATAATGGGAACCCTGGCTGCAATGAGAGAAGGGGGTGATGGGGTATGATTAGAAGACAAGGGAAAGACCTGCTCAGATCAGTACACAGTCCTCAATGCTATTTAAAACTAGTGTAGGAATGTCAGCTGTCCCAGTACAGAGCACACACATTTGGGGGATGGGTCACTCATACAGTCATTGTATATACATTTTATATGATTAATATACATTTAATGATTTCAGTGTGTGGATAGCCGTCTGAATACAGTTATTTGGGATGATACATTAATGCCATTTCATTGAGTATCTGGTTTTGGACACACACTTGATTGCACGAGCAAAATCCATGTGAAATCACTTTTTATAAGCCTGTAGAAAAGGTCATGTTCCTTTTTATTCAGAGCAATGAAAAGACCTTGATTATAAACTAACTCGGAGACATTTGCGAAGATACAAATCTTCGTGTGCACTGTTACCCGAGAGCTGGTTATTAAAGCCCTGTTTTAGGAAGTGAAGGATACCGTGAGCTGATTCACATACCAAATCCACACACTGAACAGCTGAACCTACGTCAGACTTGGTTCAAACTAGCTTTTAATTATGGGCCTAGGCAGTTTTTTCTTCTGCAAATTTAACCTAAATAATTAATAGCATTTCATAAGGGGCATGACTCCCATGTTTTTTGACTCCCTCTTTAAGAATAACAGCATTACACACTGAGACACAATGGGTAACAGTCATTTTGCAGTCAGCGAATCATAACATTTTTGCCCCTAATAACATTAATAATAATGCAAATAAAACATAAATGTCAAGTCAGACTTATTTTTATAGCTCTTTCCACAATACACATCACTCCAAAGAATAAAGCTGTGTTGTTAAAGATGAAATACACTTTTATAAAATAATAAGTGAATATTAATATTAATGGAATGTGCCTATTAAGCTACATAACTATGTGTGTTTGTATGTTCGTACCAGGCTGAGAAATGATGAGAGGGTCATGCCTATCCTCACAACGACCCTTTCCTCTGGTTTCCTTGCGGGACGCACTTTAACATTGTATGAAGAAAACAGTTTCTTCATCAGCCGATTTTCTGCTTCTGATGCATCTGGAAAAGATGTTGTTGTGTTTCTGAGAAAGAAAAGATGAATACAGAAGCACAACTCTCTCCCACCCTTTAATCTTAAGAGTCTGTGTATTAAGGGTTTTGCGGGTTAAAGCCCAGAAAGTCTTGTGTAGGGGGAAATCATTGAATACAGATCTGTGCAATGATGGATAGATGGATGGATGGATCTAAAAATCTGAGGCTCGGGGTGTTCTTAGACCTGCATCATGCACAGATTTGAGGGTGACTGTTTACTCCACTCACCCGGCCATCGCTGATGTTTTTATGCATCACGTCTGCCGTTTTTTCCCCGCAGCTTTTGAAGGTTAGCCGCATCTATAAGCGGCCTTCTAGGGGTGCCACATTCATCAAGTCTCGCCAGCTCGGGCCCTCCAGAATACAAACTGACAGTTACAAACGACACGCATCACCCCATGCGCCACCTTCATTACCAACCAACGGCTGCTGCTTTGAGCATATGTACACATTTACAGCAGTTTTACTGTTTTGACCGTCTTTTCTTGTGAGTTATAACTTTAAGTGGCTTTAACTCCAAGAAACCCCAATCCTCTATTCCAATTTTAAGAGACAGCATCATGGGAGAAACTTTACGGAAATTAGAAATCGTATTTTTTTTTTCTTTTTCGTATGAGCATTTAAATGGTGAAATAAATGAGGCCTTACATAGAGTATGCCATCTGCTGCTCAACAGTCCCACTGAAAGCTTCCCTAAAAAATTACCACAATTAACCTCTCGGAAACACCTTTAAATCAACTTTTAATATAGGCTAAAGAGTTCCTGATGACAGTATGACTTGAGGTTAATTTACAGTTTTCCCATGGGTATTTGTAAAAACTACTCTTTAGGAAATGCCCCTTTTATGTAACATCACTTTGGTACCATTTTTACAGGTGGTAAATTCTTTTGACTGATTCGTTCTATCATACTTTCTGTCTTATGCTTCCTTTCACACAGTCATTGAAGTATACTTCATTCACACCATTATTGTGACACACCATGGTAACATTTGGTTCAGTCAGCCAAATAGCAAACAATGGCAGATGCATGTTTCAAATCAATCTAAGGGTTTTTTAATTAAAAATACTACAGAGCTATATAATGTATGCTAAAAACACCATATACACGAAGTATGGTTTTACATTAATGACTGTAATATCTATCCAAAGTGTGATTAATAAATATATGGCACTCTCATGAGGTTTTGTGCCAATTCCTAATGTAGATTTATGGAAGACTTAATAATTTCACAGTAATCTCAAAATATGGCTGTTATTTGACCTTTCCACACTGTGGTGAGTTACAGGAATTTAGCCTCTGTCATGGTAAGACCTCTGTTTATCATACAGTATGCCATACTGTAAAATAACGCCCTGGGATTATCTATTAAAATGAATGAAAAGATATGCAAATTACAGGCTTAAAGCTTGCTAGTAGTGAGGAAGATAGATTTAGAATTTGTGAATTGAGTAAAAATGTTGTGGAATAATGATAAAATAATAATTTTTTTATGCATTTTTGGAGAGCTATACTAAAATTCACAACTCAACGTAGACTGCATGTAAAAACAGTACCAATGTAGGCGATTACAAGAAAGTGAAATTAAACCCCCCTTTGGACGTCACAAGTTGGATTTACTATCAGCTAATCATATCAGATCACACAAAAAAAAAAAAAAAAGAAAAGAAAAAAAATATAAAATCAGATCACGCGTGACGTTACTGCAAAGTTTACCGCGCGTTCACAATTTTGGAAACCTAAACTTACCTGCTATTAAACTCAGGCCACAGAGGCAGCAGGTCAAAATGAACCAGTTCTCCGCCTTCATGGCGATTCACCTAATAAAATCAGGGTAATATCTTCATAGAAAGTTAACGTGCGGGTCTATCCGTGTTTGTTCCAGCACACACAGCTGGCGAGAAGTCAGACTGCTGTCACTGAGCTCGGATTACAGACACGACGCACGCGGCTGTGCGCGCACACACTCTTGAGTTCACGCGCCTAAACCAAACTTCGTCTAACATTATTCCCTCACATATCTTCAAAAATAATTAATGTTTCATATTTTTGAAATAAGTATGGCCGAATATATTTAATTTAAAATGGATTAAAACGATAGTAGCCTACTGTGAAAAATTATTATAATTTTAAATAACTAAGCACCAAATCAGCATATTAGAATGATTTCAGAAGGGAAGCTGAAAATTTAGCTTTGGCACCACAATAATATTACAATACTAAAAAACAAAACAAAAAAACACCAGTTGTCTAAAATGCTATAATACTTCAAAAGTATTACTGTTTATCGAATAAATGCAGCCTTGGTGAGTTTAAGAGACTTATTTCATAAACACTATACTTGCAATAGGCCTATATATACCTATACATTTAATTTCATATTTTAATTTGTAACTTAATTTGTAACTTAATATTTTTTTTCATCAATACTTTTTGTCAAAAAACATGATCAAATCTACAACTTTCTGCAGCTGCATGGAATTTCTGAAAATTTTAATGAATTTATGCCAATTTTGATGCAGAATCTGTGGAATTAAAGACTTTAAACATATATATTTTTTGTATAATAACCGCTACTGTGCTGTTTTTGCAGTGTACCAATGACATAAGGTAACAAAGGGCCTGCATTTTAGCACAAATCCCTTTCTAGAGACTAAAAGAGCTCATGCTTGGTACATTTAAATGTAAATTTGATCCCATATGACATTTGACTTTCTAAAAGCACCCACTGACACATTCAAAATCATGAACATTTCAAACTATTTCCTGCATCCCACAAAAGAGGCAGAATGCTCATGTCGACCCACATTGAGCTCGTCACTGAAAAGAGTCTTCCCCCAATGTGCTTTTTAAATAAGGCAAAGTGTATGATGTGTTTGAATCCACGCCAGCATATTTATACAGTTCTGGGGTGCTTTTGGCTCAAGAGGAGTAGTATTAATGTGCTGTACTTTTATGTAATTCACCAGAGCTGTTAAAATGAATTATGCAGCTTTATCCCACCAATTAGATTAAAGGATTAGATTTATTCTGCTGCTCTTGAGTGTTGACACTTTGATGGGCCTTTAGAAATCAGAGGGCAGGAGATTGCTGAAGATTTTTTCCACACAGTTAGCGGGATAAAAGATGGAAATCGCTCTTTAGCGAAGCCTGCTTTGCGTGGGACCAAAACAAAAGTCTCCAAAATGTCTCCTGTTCATCTTCACTTGAGCACTCCGGTCGAGCCGTGCTGTGCTTAAGTAATGGCGCCGGCCCACCACATTCACTGTTTGGTCCCCAGCCAATTTAATCATTATAGAAGTCAACTTAACAACCCATAACTAATGCTGACTCGCCTGTAAAATTCGGCAAACTCTGGCACTCACCTGAGCGCCAATTAAAATGCTTTACTTTAAATAAGGGCTTTGAATGATACATGTGAATGGCTTTTCTGTCATGACAACTCTCAAGGTGATTGGCATGGTAATGTACATGACAGTGTTAATGTATTTGGTCTAGATTTGGTCGGAATAGATCTGCTACGCCTCTGCTGCAGCAGAGCAAATACCAAGACTTGGTACTGCCAATACATCAATAACATGCTGCTGTTAGCATGAAAGAAATATTGATGCTTCAAATAAAACAAACATGAAATAAACCCTATAGTACACATGAATCACCTCTTAGCAGATCAAATACAGGTGGAGCTGGGGAAGAGGAAGGGTTGCTGAAGCAAGCTGCACTGCTACGGCAAGCTCTAGTCATATATTTGAATATTGAGCAGCGCGCTCATTGGCTACCAATACAAGAGAGAACCAATCAACTGTGCCCTGTGATAATGATGTAATCTTTTTCAGATTGAGTTAGACCTAACTCTGTATTTGTCACAGACTTACCAGAAGAATGTAAAACAAATCACACTTTGGTTTTATAATCATACAAATATATTAGTTTTATTCAATAATATGTCTTCCATAGACTTATAGAAATAGATACAGATTCTATTGCAAATGCAGGGCTTAGAGTGTATGCAGAATAGAGTATTAAGAGTAACAGTGAGTTCATAAATACTAAACAGGAATCATCCTCCTCATCATTTTTTTTCATTTACATTTTTAATGTGTCCAGTAAATATTGGTTCATGCATGACTGTATTGTGTTGTTCCTTCAGATGTGCCATTTCCATCCAAGTTGTCCAGTTAATGTCTTTTCGTCTTGTGACATGGGGAAACCAAAGTTTGAGCGATTCTGTTGAGACTGTCATGGTGGTTATTGGTTTCTGTAGCTATAAAAATTAAAAATAGTGTCATCGTGGCTTTGACTGGAAGACCTTTGCTTTGTCTTGGATTGGAAGACAAGAAAAAAAGTAATATGGTTTAGTTTCCTTTCTTTTGGAAGACTCATTTACAATAAATTGGATAATCCATGCAGAACATACAAAAATTATGGAATTCCTCTGATATAAAGCAGACTCTCATTGTCCAAAAGCAAATATTTTTAGTATCCACACAGTTTCGTGTGTACATTTTGTGTGTAACCAGTAGTCAGTTTTGCCGCAGTAGATTGCAACCAGTGTCCATCGAGGATAAAAGATCATGACCTCTGTTGTCTGGTAGAGCAGGGATCAATGTTCATGACACAGACCAAGAGTTCTGGCCTATCGATCTTCATCACTAGTTGTGTTTTTGATCTTCCCAAAGTCTTCCCAAAGTACAGTAAGCTAAACTGTGTTCAATGGCAACTCATATCCACAGTTTCACCATTTTATACCAAAAAAAGCAACAACAAAAAAAACGAACAACAACAGACATGACATAAGTGACACAAAAACTGCACCCACACACATTTTAGACAGTAAAAACAGTTAACATTGGTTCATGTTTAAAAGTGTCACGTGATTATGACCACAAAATCAGCAGAAATGGAACAAAGAGAGACTCAATTTAAATTTTGGCCATTCAGTAAATAAATAATGATCAAAAAAATGATGTCTTATATCCTGTGAGATGGGGAAGCCAAAGTTTGAGTGATTCTGTTGAGTTTTACAGTTTAGACAATAAAACTGGTTAAAAATAAAGTTAAAATCAGTTTATGTTTCATATGATAAAAGTCTCTGAAGAGACAGAACAAGTTGGGACTGGAGCCACTTCTATTTAAACTTTGGCCATTCACAGATAACAATAAATTAATAAATAATAAGCATTATTATGGAAATATTTACTTTCCAATTGAATTTTTTGGGAAGCCAAAAAGAATGGAGATTGGGAAGCCAAAGTTTTGGGTTTTACAGTAAAAATCATTCATATTGGTCCATGTCACGTGAATAAGGATTCTATTTAAACTTTGGCCATTCAAAAGAATAACTTTCATAAATTAAATTTGTATCATTATACCTTTATTCAATTTTAAATAATAAAACAACTAAATACACTAAGTTTATTTAAAAACAAACCAACAAATAAACAAAACAAAAACTGCATTTGTGACTGCATTTCAGATCATTTCACATAAAATTGACCCCGGGGAGACACATTCTCCACAAACATCATATCTCTATACAGCCACGTAAACAGTGGTTAAACTCTAAAATAAAGGTTACCTCCCGGGGACCATGGGAGAAAACTGTGATTATCCTGAAGCTGGGATGGAGCTGAGGAACTCAGGTTTTTAAAGGTCACCCTCTCAACACACATCTGCTGAGAGACTAAGACCCCACTGCTGTGTATGCAATGCAGATGTGGTGTGAGTCTGTGCTTTTAAAATGAGATTCTCTCTCTCTCGTGGTCACACACACACACACACACACACACACACACAGAGGCAATGACATTCAGCTGAGGGGAAGCGTGGTACATTTGCACAGTGCTGTTGTGAGGGCTAAGAGATGTATCCTGGGGGACGAGACTTTGGTCGAAACATGGGAGGAGGGTTGAGTTTTTGTCTTTTCTGCTGCATTGCAGATACCGGGTTGGGGCTACTCCTCAAAGTCACACACACACAGAAAGCAATTACAGACACTGACAATCAGTAAATACAACGACTCTGCAGCTTAACAATTCTCTCATGTAAAATAATCACACCACTGCTCTCAATTTAAAGTGATTGACCCTTCACAATCCACCTAACATAAGCAGTAAATTACGCTTTAACAGGTAAGTATGTACTTTGATGTCTGGAAAAATTGGTGTTGTTTACATGCACTGCTGCTAATGCTGTTGGGCTTAGGTCTGATTGTCTTTTAAAAGCCCAGATAGCAACATAAAATATGTATATATGACACAGCAAACCACTCTAAAAAAACAAACAAGCCAATACACAATTTTTTTTAAATGTGCTGCATTATAGACTGTATGGAAGCAAATTTCCACCATTGTATAAAAATAAAAAAGTTTAATTGTGACTTTTCATCTCCAAATTCATATTTTTCCCTTTCATTTGCGAGGTGACATCATGCAATTTTGACTTTTCTCAGAATTGCATGATATTTCTTCGCTATTGCAAGTTATGAAGTCAGAAGTGAGAGATACAAGCTTTCACTGTGGAATTCAGAATTGAAAGTCGGAATTGCGGGATATTTTAATTCTAATTATAAATCTGATTTTTTTTCCTCGCAATTCTGACTTAATATCATGCAATTCTCACATTATAACTCTCACAATTCTGACAGATTATATCTTGCAATTGTGTGAAATATAAACTCGCAGTTGCAAGAAAAAAAAAAGTCAGAAAAAAAGTTGCAATTACCTTATTTATTTTTATTCAGTGGTGGAAACAATCTTCTGTGAAACACACCACTAACAGCAAACAATACAAACGTAGATGCTTAGGTACTTCCTAAAAATGTAGACTGATGCACATATACAAAAAAATAAAATAAAAACAATGCATATAAGCAGCTAAAAAAATGACAGTGAATTTACATGACTTGCTATAGTGATGATGTAAGTGTCAGCATGATGCTAAGAAATTAGCAACAACGAGTCACTGTCACTGTGGAATTTAGCCTCAGCTCACATTTATCGTTAACATTACAGCAGTGCTCAACTCATGAGGCATGTGAGAGAACAATGCTGACTTGTTCAATATTCAATACAAAGTGAACGTCACAAGGTTTGCTACACGAGGACAGCGTGATTGAAAATATTTCTAAACACAGCTCCAGACATATGTCTGATTTAAACCACGTGGTTTTAAGGTTTGCTAAGGTTTTTGCTATTCAGACCTAATTTGATTCAGAAATGGCAAAAACTACAGAACAAAGCAGACTTCTGTGGCTTGTCTGAACAAAACCAATAAATCTGTAATTTTTTATCAATTTGAAATAAACCAGAGGGAAAATAACATTGTTTTTAAAGCTTTTATATTTTATAGGTGATGGGAAGCGGGGGGACCTCACAGTGTTGATGTTACATTTAATTATTTCATTAAGCACTAATACCGATGAGCAGTGCAGAAAGCTTTCTAATTGCACATTGTAAATATTACTGCTTTAGTAATCAATTTTATGTGCAATATGTGTAACATAAACACTTGTAAGTCCCCACCCAATATATCAGTGTAAAGAAAGATCAATCTGTTAATATGCTGATTATAATCGCACAGACTAACTCTGTCCCATAACTCAACATAACAACATTATTTAACATCTTTATGACCTTGCACCCCAAATACCCATCAGCTGACTATATGAGTAAATATGCCAATTACGAGAAACAAATAGATTCACAAATGCAATGCAGAGAGAGACATACTGTATGCATGAGTGATGTCCAACACAAACACTGTCCAGGACATTTAAAGAAAATAAAAAGCATAAAAATAAGAAATGTGATGCACAAAAATGTCAGTTTAGCAAATTTAGAAAACTGTACTTTACGAGGTCATCTCTACTTGCGGATACACTTACAGTGTTTTAATGCCTCGGCTCTTCTGAAAAGCATTAGCCCTTAGCTTTCATCTTCTGGCCTCTGTGTTTATGGCTGAAAAAATAGCAGTGAAATTGAGAGAGAAGCACTTAGCTGTGCACAGAGAGTGGTTTTATTAAAATAATAGTTACACCACCCGATCTGGCCCTTATGTGCATGCCAAATATATCAAAGCAAGGAAAGTGGCCAATTTTCTTTTCTTTCCTCTAACATTATGTTGTACAGGCGCTCACAATCATCTCAAACTGACCCAAAGCAAACCATTATGATGTTATGGTGTCAATTAGACATATCTAAAGTAATGAGCAGTAGAAATATCTCCTTTTATATTGGATTAGAAAGCCCTTACAATTACACAAGCCTTTTTATTGAGTAAGTTAGCACAAGCCCTTCCGTGACATTTAGAAGTTTGAAAGGCTAGAAGTGAGACATTTTAAAGCAACTATCAATTTCATGGTCTAATTGTGATTAAAATGAATGAATAAACCATGGGATGCTAATCAAAGCACAATTGTGGCTTTGTTTCAGCGTGGCAACCAGTTGCTAATTCAGAAGTTTTTTTTTGTCTAACCTTTCATGTCTGTGATTACAGCATTATAGACCTTCAAAACTTTACCCGAATAGCCCTTCAGATAACATCGAAGCTCAAACGTAAATGATGTGGACAATGTGAGACTTAAGAAAAGTTCGAGTCTGAGATTAGCATTGCTACTTGCAAAACAAACTATAGTTTATGATGGAAATCAAGATGTAGTCTTATTGATGTGTACCCAGAAGCTACAGAATGAGATTTCTGAGCATTGAGCAATGAGCATTTTGATTCAGCCCCCCTGAAAAACAATCTGCTCGGGACGTTAACCGCAAACACTAACTTCTGTAATGGGGATTGTGAATTACCTGCGGGCGCTGCTGTGATTTGCAGTAAGGAAACTGTAATCTTGGAAATATTGACATCCTGATCGAAATGGGGAAGAATTGAGTAAATATTCCAGAAGTCTCAAATTTCTTTAGCTATTTCCACTTTGATCTTAATAACTTTGTTTCACCTAATAATGCATTGCTGGAGGGGGCTGAATCTATAATTATCATAGATATAATTTCCTAAAAACCAGGTGCACGGTATGAGAAATGATTCAACTCAGCAGGAGAAAAGTTTGATTTTTTTGCACTTAGTTTAAGCTTTGGACTTGATATCACAGTGAAGATATAACCAGCGAGGGAATGTTATAACTATACCGGAACCGAAAAAAACTTTAGATTAGAAATCAAAAGCCAGATAAAATACTCCCTAATAATTATGTATCTAAATAGGGAACATTTTCTACCTCCAAAATTGTATCATGCACTACCATTTAAAAGTTTGGGGTCAGTAAGATGTATGAATATATATATATATATATATATATATATATATATATATATAAAAATTATTCAGCAAGGATGCATTAAATTAATCAAAAGTGAAAAAAAAGAATTTTCCATTTTAGAATTTTCCATTTATCAAAGACTCCTGAAAAGTAGCATGATATTAAGCAGCAAAATATTAAGCAGTACTGTATACTTAATCAAATAAATGCATTGGTGAGCATAAGAGACTTGTTTCAAAAACATAAAAAAAAAAAAAATAAATCTTTCCAACCCCAAACTTTTGATCGGTCGTGCATTATTAAATCATATTTCTATAATGTAGGTGATATGCATGAAAACATTATTAGAAATATTACTGCAAAAGCAGAAATGCAATCAGGTTCCTCATAGCACTCAGAACACATTTTCATTTCTCAAAACCTCCGGAGGTGAGAAGTTACAG
The DNA here is from genome assembly GCF_003368295.1 of Carassius auratus. Taxonomy (NCBI): domain Eukaryota; kingdom Metazoa; phylum Chordata; class Actinopteri; order Cypriniformes; family Cyprinidae; genus Carassius; species Carassius auratus. The sequence goes on along the minus strand of NW_020525574.1, from coordinate 10,236 downwards.
GTCTGTTTGGACGCTCTGCGAAAGGTTTACCAAAATGATTCCCTCTGAGCTCCTCCGGGTCCAATTCCCCAATTTTATCAGAAGAAAATGAAGCAGAATTGGACCTTTTCAGCACTTGTGTTGTTTCATTTGGCTGGGTGAAGTGTCTTTGCTCTCAGGCAAATGTAATAGAATAAAACCGAATGTAGGGACATGAACTTTGGGAAACTTTGGGCCTCAGTAGTCAGCATATCTACTTTGAGAAACCCTGCTCTAAAGCAACACACATGCTAAAAGAGAGGAGAGAGAGTGCAGCTGTACAGATATTGCTCTCTGGGCATATTGCAATGAGAAAAACAACGACTTATCATAACAAAAAGAAACAATAATGCCGTCCTACTGCCTCTGTTATGAGTCACCTTACAAATTGTATTGTATTACTGTTCACCACACACACACACACACACACACACACACACACACACACACGTCCAGTCTCCACAGACTCATTAGCGCAGGAACCAATGAGCAAAGAAAGGTTTGCACTGCCTAAGGTCGAATTACTCTAAACATCCTAAGAGGAGGGAAAGTTTTATTTGTTTTGTTATTTGGTGTGTGTGTGTGTGTGTGTGTGTGTGTGTGTGGTGGCATCCTAAATGGTCAACGAGAGAGTGTGTGTGGGGCTTTTCCTGTGTTGTGAAGTGGAAAATGGCCTCTGTGTCTCAAGCTCATCAAAGCGCAGAAGAGGTAGAGAAGGGACAGGAGATTACAAACAAGGCTTAGAGACGACGGGGGATCTCTGTAAAAAAATAAATAAATAAAAATGATTTCGGGGAAACTATGATTGCTTGAACAAAGGAAACGGAGGGTTTAAATGTCAAGCACGATTCGCTTCACAAGAGGAAGTGTTTCTTCTTGAAATACTAAAAAAGCAGAGGAAGACAAAGATCCTTTCTTTCAAGAGTTTCTGTTCTCACGAAAGCGACGCCGTCACATTGTGACCCCAGACCGCTGCGGTTATTATTGCTCGGTATTCCCTTGATTAAGGAGCAGGAGAGACCGAAAGGAAGTGCGGTGGTCATTAGATCTGTTGGCAAGGGTCTCTTGAGTCCTGGTTCGTTGTTGGACATGTCAAAGCTCTGAGGGTCAGTGGAGGGACATTGTTTGTACCACACCTCCTGTGCCACTGCGCAGAGTTTCTTCTACTGCCGCTAGGAGGCTGTGGGCGCTGGAAGCACGTGCTCTTTCTTGCTGTTTTTATGGATGGGGGAGTCTGATGTTTTGGCCGTTTTCCTAGGTGGGCTTTGCTCAGCAACATCATGTAGAGATGGTTCCCTGTACATGGCAACTGGAGAGACAGGAGAAGAAGAAAGACACTTAAAGCACAAGTTTTAAAAATACCTCTGCATTGTTTTGTCCATACAAAACAGTTTTGTACAAAACAACACGGGACTTAGATAATATCTTCATGCTCCACAGAAGATGGCGCAATATGATTAATGATGATACAGCCTTTATTTTTGGGCCAGTGAAAGTTTTTGAAATAAATAAAAAAATGTATTCAGAAAGGATGCACTAAATTAATCAAAAGTGACTAATGGCATTTATAATGCTTCGAAATATTAAAATTTTATATATATCCTATTATTTTAAACTAATCTTCAGGACTGAACTGAAACTTTAATATAATATGTATATATTTTTATTATGTATACATTATTATTATTGTTGAAAAATATACATTTTTCAACATAATAATAAATATTAGTTTTTCTTAAAACCACATCAATATAATCGAGTGATCTCTGTATAATTGTGTGACACTGAAAACTTGATTCAGCTTTGCCATCACAGGACTACATTTTATAATATATTAAAATTAAAAACAGTTATTTCAAATTGTAAACATATTTCACAATATTACTGTTTTAACTGTACTTAAATAAAAAATATAAAATATTTATATGCAGCGTTGGTGTGCATAAGATACTTCTTTAAGAAAGATTTTAATATATATATATATATATATATATATATATATATATATATATATATATATATATATGTATAAACGATAATTTAAAAAATCTACATAAAAATCTCATCCCAAAGTTTTGCATTGTAATGTCCACAACACGACAAATAAATAATAATAATAATTATGAATAATAACATACCCTCTATGAGCTTGGGCAGGAAGTGGGCCGCTCCTTTAGTCTTTTTGACCCGATTTCCTTTCATGACCTGTCCGTCCCGGTTAATGCCAATGTACCAGGCCCGACCCGACTGCGTTTGACGGTACAAGATCGAGGAGTATGTGACATAATAGTTCTCAAACACACACTCCTTAAACTTGCATTCCGGCGTGAAATGTTCCTGTAACAGAGATGCACACATATTCCCAGACAATGAGTTAACCAAAATAACAGACTGATATAGTGTGTTTATATGTAGCCTGTACACTGAGTTCTCAAATGGGCCTCGCATTGCAATTTCAGGAGAGAGTACCGAGGAACAGTAAATGAGGAAAGCGAAATCCCATTACCCATGACATATTTATGAAACACATGCATTCTGTTCAGGTGAACATAAGTGTTGCAGTGTAATCTCTGCCACAAGCCCAAACACAGCCAAACTCTCTACTGTCAGTAAGAAAAAACCTACATCTCTCTTTTAGTCTTTCTTTCTCTCGCTCTCTCTCTACCCTGTCATTTCGTAACCTTGTCAGGGAACAAACCAATTTCCAGGATTGATTGGGATCCTCGGTGTGACTGGTGAGCAGAGCAGCTGAATAAGGGGTTTACTCCTCTTCCTCTCTTTCTCTTGGACTTAAGTGTTTGTTTTGAAACACTCCCCTCAAAGAAAAACTATGCCTTCTTCATTAAACATATTCATAATTTACCTGGTTTAATTGCATATCTGTAATCAAACTGTGTCAATTTGGGCATTTGATCTTTCCTGATGCATTTGATAATCTTGCTTAAAAGTCTTAAAAGTGTGCTGTCAAAGATAAGCATGTCATGAATAACAATAATAATACATTCAATATTTAAAGTTATTTAAAACTATAAATAAATGCATTAATATAATAATGAATAATTTTTATTTTTGCATTACTGGAAAACATTTTTTTTTCAGTGGTCATATTTTTCAGTCCGTGAACACCTTAAAAATAGCTCAGCAATAGCTTTTAGCTGTCAATCTGCTTTTTTGTTCAGGTTTAATTGCATCTCAGATTAAATCGCTGTCATTTATGCTTTTTGATCTTCCTGATGCTTTTGATATTTTCTCCTGTCTTAAAGCATGCTATGAAATAAAGCATTTCATTAATAATAATAATATTCATCATCATCACTAATTCTAATAATTATGTAAATATTAATATCTTAATAAAAAAGATAATTAATAAAATTCATTAAAACAATACATTTAATTATGACTAATGAAATGAAATTGCATTTATAGGATGCTTTTAACAATTTTTAGTAGACATATTGTTTTTCCAACTTTCATCTAGGCTTGAACTGGACATTAAACACTGTTCAGCATAACGAGCTCTGCCAACTTTAATTAATTAATTGTCAAATTTAATTTAATTGGAGTTTCCAGCTGACAGTAGATGATGGAGTATAAGTGTGTGTCTGTGCAATAAAATTAGATGCTGGGAATTTCTTAAAGGGTTAGTTCACCCAAAAATGAAAATTATGTCATAAATAACTCACCCTTATGCTGTTCCAAACATGTAAGACTTCCTTTTATCTTCGGAACACAGTTTAAGATATTTTAGATTTAGTCCGAGAGCTCTCAGTCCCTCCATTGAAGCTGTGTGTACGGTATACTGTCCATGTCCAGAAAGGTAAGAAAAACATCATCAAAGTAGTCCATGTGACATCAGAGGGTCCGTTGGAATTTTTTGAAGCATCGAAAATACATTTTGATCCAAAAATAGCAAAAACTACGACTTTATTCAGCATTGTCTTCTCTTCCATGTCTGTGTGAGAGAGAGTTCAAATCAAAACAGTTTGGATATCCGGTTCGCGAACGAATCATTCAGTTCTCCAAATCGAACTGAATCGTTTTAAACGGTTCGCATCTCTAATACGCATTAATCCACAAATGACTTGTTAACTTTTTTAATGTGGCTGACACTCCCTCTGAGTTCAAAAAAACCAATATCACGGAGTAATGCATGCACTCAAACAGTACATTGACTGAACTGCTGTGATGAACACTGAGCCGAGCCAGATAACGAACAATAGACTGACTCGTTCACGAGTGAAGAACCGGTTGCATCGGTGTTCGGATCACCAGTAGTTCTTTCGGACAGTTCGATTCAATAAACCGGTTGAAGAAAACGGTTCACCAGTTCTTTTGCGCTTGACATAATGGCGTCATTGGCGATGATTGCCCTTGATTCAAGCCTTCGGTTTACCCGCACCCATAACACTAGCACAGAATCAGTTCAGAATCAATCACCAAAAGAATCAGTTCAGTTCAGACGCTCTGTGTGTCGGTCTGCTTCACGCTGATTCACACATGCGCAGTATCATCAGCTCCTCGGTTCACGAATCAGACACGTCTGACAGAAACGGTTCTTCACTCGTGAACGAGTCAGTCTATTGTTCGTTATCTGGCTCGGCTCGGTGTTCATCTTCAGTTCTCTCTTCACAGCAGTTCAGCCAATGTACTGTTTGAGTACATGAATTACTCTTGGATATTGGTTTGTTTGAACTCAGAGGGAGTGTCAGCCACATTAAAAAAGTTAACAGCTTAAGTCATTTGTGGATAAATGCGTATTAGAGATGCGAACCGTTTAAAACGATTCAGTTCGATTTGGTGAACTGAATGATTCGTTCGCGAACCGGAAATCCAGCTGCTTTGATTTGAATTCTCTCTCACACAGACACGGAAGAGAAGACAATGCTGAATAAAGTCGTCGTTTTTGCTATTTTTGGACCAAAATGTATTTTCGATGCTTCAAAAAATTCCAACGGACCCTCTGATGTCACATGGACTACTTTGATGATGTTTTTCTTACCTTTCTGGACATGGACAGTATACCGTACACACAGCTTCAATGGAGGGAATGAGAGCTCTCGGACTAAATCTAAAATATCTTAAACTGTGTTCCAAAGATAAAAGGAAGTCTTACATGTTTGGAACAGCATAAGGGTGAGTTATTAATGACATAATTTTCATTTTTGGGCGAACTAACCCTTTAAACACTTGAGAAACAGTCATATATAATACCTGCTGA